>NC_088864.1:50211781-50230102 GCF_032884065.1 Artemia franciscana
ATGAAGTACAATTGTAAAAATTTATGATTCTCGCCTGAGAATGGTAGAAGGGACCCTGCTCTATGATAAATTTGCCCTTTTACTTTGAAAGTAGACATAAATTGATCTGAATTTTCGATTTGGGCTCCAAACGACGTCATTTGGAAACATGAGTTATATTTTCTGATTTTTGACAAAAACGCTTTGATTCTGACGTAGTTCCAGTAAGGAAAGTCTTCAATGGCTCTGGTGGTGCAGCCAATAGAGGAAGTTTAACTTTTCCTGAGGCGCAACACATTCCCATTGTTTCACCATTGAATTTCAAGGGGCCTTGCAATAGGGACAAATTTTAGAAATAGTCCCGATTTGAACACATCTACTCAAGCTATAATCATCGACTAGGCTGTACCTGAATGCCATGCGATAACTTTCAGATTGCTCTGATTCCTCGGCACGCTTTTTTTTCTTACTTTCTCTATCAGCAGCAAGCCTGATTTCTTGCTGTTCTTGTGATTCCTCGGCACGCCTTCTTTTTTCACTTTCTCTTTTAGCAGCAAGTCTGGTTTCATGTTGCTCTGGTAGTTCCTCGGCGTGCTTTCTTTTTTCACTTTCTCTTTTAGCAGCAAGTCTGGTTCCACGTTGCTCTGGTAGTTCCTCGGCAAGCTTTCTGTTCTTTCTTTCTCTATCAGCCTCAAGCCTGTTTTCTTTCTGTTCTTTTGATTCCTCGGCACGCTTTCTTTTCTTACTTTCTCTATCAGCCTCAAGCCTGTTTCCTTGGTGTTGTTTTGATTCCTCGGCACGCTTTCTTTTCTTACTTTCTCTATCAGCAGCAAGTTTTTTGGCACAGACTCTGTGAGCATCTTCCTCGGCTGTTGCCATTGTAAGTTCATCAGTCATTTTAAATTTAAACATTAATAGATTTCTACGTGAACGCTTGTCTTAAATATCTTTAATGACGTCACCTTCATAACAAAATGACGACAACTAACTTAATGACGTCAGTCAACACACAATCATGACGTCACCCGACAGACAGACACATCCACAGACAACTTATTTTTATATATATAGAAGATAGATAGAAGATATATATATATATATATATATATATATATATATATATATATATATATATATATATATATATATATATATATATATATATTACGCGCATTATTAGTTACGTGCCATTGTAGTTGTGTCCCTGTGTCCCACCTGTGAATATAGATAGATTTATATATGTGTTTCAAACTACGTAAAACTTGCGAATATACAACATTCTTTGCTTTCCCATTGTCTGTGCATATACAAAGCCTTATGTACTAATAATGACGTCATATAAAAACGCTCTTTTTACAAACAAACAAACATGCATACACACAACTCGTTTTTATATAGATAGATATATATATAGATACAATACAAATTAACTGCGTAAAACTTGCGAATATACAACATTCTTCGCTGTCAAATTGTCGCTACATATAAATAGATTGTCAGGTTTACCGACCCTCGAACATGCAACGTATAATTGTCCATGGGAAAAACAATCAGTATTAAGATCTATACCACATTTTTCTAATGAATGACCTTGAGCTTTGTTAATGGTGATTGCAAATGCTAATCGAATTGGGAATTGCAATCTTTTAAATTGAAAAGGCAGATCCGTTGGAATCATGGGAATGCGAGGAATAAGAACAGCCTCACCCTCAAAAGGCCTTGTCAAGATTGTGGCCTCTATTAGGTTTTCCAATGTTTTTTTTTTCGGCAAGTCGCGTGCCATTGCAAAGCTTTGGTGGGTTGATATTTCTTAAAAGTATTATTGGTACGCCTATTTTTAGTTGTAGCACGTGTGGTGGAAACCCTGAAAGATCTATGGAATTTAAAAATTCAGATGGATAATTAACCGCTTCATTTGGTTCCAAAACTGTGTCGACTGACTTGTAAAGGACTGCCTGGTCTCGAATCTTGGTCAAAACAATATTGTTGATTTCGTGGACGTCTATATTTTTGGGTGCGAGAATCGCTCTTTCACTTAGCCATTTATTATTTTTATAATTTTTTAGAATATTCGGAAATACTTTTTTGGACGTCACTAAATTACAGAAATCAGCAGGTAGTTGTATACGTCCTGAAATTGAGTCTACTGGGAGCTTTCCGTTTCCAATTGCCAGCAATTGATCTGAAAATGTTTGACCAGAGTCATCGTTTTGCAATCGGACACGCATATTTGTAGTTAATTTTAATATTTTTACGTGTGCCCATAAATTAGAATTTTTCAGGCAAGCATTCATTTCGTCTGCAGGAGTTGATCTAGGTATTATAGGTAATGTTTGCCTGAAATCTCCCGCAAGCAATATTAATGTGCTGCCAAAGGGTTTTGATTTGCCTCTCAAATCTTTCAAGCATTGATCCAGAGCCTCGAGCGATTTTTTGTGTGCCATTGTGCACTCATCCCAAATAATAAGTTTGCATTGCTGCAATACTTTACCCATCCCAGATGATTTGGAAATATTGCACGTGGGAGTTTCTGTAGAATGCAAATTCAGAGGCATTTTCAAAGCGGAATGAGCAGTTCTTCCACCAGGCAGCAATGTTGCGGCTATTCCGGACGACGCAATTGCCAATGCTATATCATTTTTTGATCGAATTGATGCCAGAATCAGTTTTATCACAAACGTTTTACCAGTACATCCTGGCGCATCCAAAAAGAAAATTTCTCCAACATGTTATCGACACAATGCATTATCGTATCATAAATGTCTTTTTGTTCCGACGTTAACTTGGAAATGTTATTTTGTACATACGACAATAGATCACTCGTACTGTAACTTTGTTCACAATCCAATTCTACACATGTCGAAACAGCAGCGATACGGTTAGGTGAAGTCATTCCCAAATCCTGAAGAGGTTTGTTTGCCATACGTACGCACAAATCTTCTATAATAACTAAAGTGTAGTTATAAATTTCTGATGTAAAATCAAAAGTCATATCTGACGTCTCTAACTGTTTTCGATGGAGTATATCTTCGGACATTTTTGACTTATATTTTTCCCATAACTCTGTAGGAGCTGATGGAGAGCAAGTTGTTCAAATGATGCCAAACAATGCACGAATTTGACGTGGGGTTGACGTTTCGCACGAGTCATTGATGCAGTTATCCCAGTGTTGGTCATTCTCCAATAAATTCAGAGCTTGGCATGCACTACGGTAAGTGTCATGTATAGTACCGTTTACAGTTCTCAAAAACTCAAAGGATGTCGGACCGGGTACATTCACCAAAAGCAGGAGTAGAAAGAAGCATTCATGTTGATTGGGGTGAACGGTGCAGAGTCTTCCTATCGTGGTATCTTTGAAGATGGTAGGTTGGCCGTCGACTGACTTACCCTGTTTTCGACGTTCAAATACTTTATTTTTAGTATCCCACGTGTAATACGAAGGTACTTCAGTATACAGCAGTTTTTTTGCAAAAGAATCATTTTTGCAAAGCGAAAAAAAGCTGTCAATGTTGTATCCGGTGGATTCAGGGCTCTTTGTTGCACGTTGGTTTCCATGAAATAAACACGTTGACCATTCTGTAAATGTACCGCTAAGTGAACAACAGCTGGACTACGTTCATGTACCGGAAATGAAAGAATTCGCCAAACAGCTTCATTACTGCTTATGTATCTTCCAGCCTGATATTGTACGATTTCGTCGAAATCTTTGATTTCGGGCTGCAAGCCAAAAACTGCCATGTCACTGCCTTTGTTGACGTATTTACATATGTATTTGATTGCCTTTACGGAGTTACAGTATTCAACGTTTATGTGTGCATTAAATGTTTTTGATAATAATGGGGGATATGGAACAACCCACTGGTTATCTACATCGATGGTGGTACCGTTACACTTCTTTATTATTGCTGTTTTACCGCCATCTTCAGTAGATCTTCTTCTAAATTGTGGGTAACCATCATTGCCAGTAATTGTCTTTGATACTAAAAGTCGAGGATATTGCTTTGTGCACCTTCCTTTGGCCATGCATGGTGAATTTTGTTCAGTGCACCGCAAGGTCCATGTATCATATTTTTTACAATAATATCATGTAGCCCCTTATCGACATTTTATCAGGTATTTCAGCGGAAATCACATCATCAATTTCGTTCGAAGTAATTTTTTTATGTAGCCAGATTAGTATATGTGCGTGTGGCAAACTTCGTTTTTGCCATTCCACTGAGTGCATCCAGCATCGCACTGACCCAAACACTTTCAAGTTTTATCGTTATTTTATCGTTATGGTCGGTGATCAGTTTTTACCTCGAGATATTATTCTTCATAAGCGAAACGCTCAGTTGTTAAGAATTGCTGAAACTCATCGATGCTACGATGCCCTACAATATCCTATCATTTTTTGGGATGGAGCCGACGGCTATCACTTTAATATTAAATTGATGAATCCAGCCACTAACAAAGAAATGAATAAGAAATGCAGTGCAATGCATTATTATTCCTATAGACTAATGATTCGGCAGGATGAAGAAAATTATATTTTAAAATGCCGTGAATTGTTTCACCAATTTGTCGTTGATATGTATGCTAAAATTGAATCAGAACGTTTGCTATATATCCACCTGAATCAGACCAAGCTCCGCTCTGAACAATACATTCATTTGCGAGATGCAGTTATAAATGACGGTAATACCACAAACGTTGGAAGATTAATAATTTTACCTTCGTCATATGCTGGCAGTCCCCGTCATATGCATGAATATGCTCAAGATGCTATTGTGTATTTTCGTCTCTATGGTCGTCCAGATTTATTTATTACATTTATATGTAATCAATCTTGGGACGAGATACTGCAGCTTTTACTTCAAGGCCAATCGGTGGTTCATAGGCATGACATTACGGCCCGTGTCTTCCGGCAAAAGTTGAAATCACTGATAAACTACATAGTAAAACTTGAAGTGTTTGGGTCAGTGCGATGCTGGAAATGTTATTTTTCGTATGTACAAAATAACATTTCCAAGCTAACGTCGGAACAAAAAGATATCTATGATACGATAATGCATTGTGTCGATAACAACGTTGGAGAAATTTTCTTTTTGGATGCGCCAGGAGGTACTGGTAAAACGTTTATGATAAAACTGATTCTGGCATCAATTCGATAAAAAAATGATATAGCGTTGGCAATTGCGTCGTCCGGAATAGCCGCAACATTGCTGCCTGGTGGAAGAACTGCTCATTCTGCTTTGAAATTGCCTCTGAATTTGCGTTCTACAGAAACTCCCACGTGCAATATTTCCAAATCATCTGGGATGGGTAAAGTATTGCAACAATGCAAACTTATTATTTGGGATGAGTGCACAATGGCACACAAAAAATCGCTCGAGGCTCTGGATCAATGCTTGAAAGATTTGAGAGGCAAGTCGAAACCCTTTGGCAGCACATTAATATTGCTTGCGGGAGATTTCAGGCAAACATTACCTATAATACCTAGATCAACTCCTGCAGACGAAATGAATGCTTGCCTGAAAAATTCTAATTTATGGGCACACGTAAAAATATTAAAATTAACTACAAATATGCGTGTCCGATTGCAAAACGATGACTCTGGTCAAACATTTTCAGATCAATTGCTGGCAATTGGAAACGGAAAGCTCCCAGTAGACTCAATTTCAGGAAGTATACAACTACCTGCTGATTTCTGTAATTTAGTGACGTCCAAAAATGAATTGATTGAAAAAGTATTTCCAAATATTCTAAAAAATTATAAAAATAATAAATGGCTAAGTGAAAGAGCGATTCTCGCACCCAAAAATATAGACGTCCACGAAATCAACAATATTGTTTTGACCAAGATTCGAGACCAGGCAGTCCTTTACAAGTCAGTCGACACAGTTTTGGAACCAAATGAAGCGGTTAATTACCCATCTGAATTTTTAAATTCCATAGACCTTTCAGGATTTCCACCACACGTGCTACAACTAAAAATAGGCGTACCAATAATACTTTTAAGAAATATCAACCCACCAAAGCTTTGCAATGGCACGCGACTTGCCGTAAAAAAAAAACAATGGAAAACCTAATAGAGGCCAAAATCTTGACAGTGCCTTTTGAGGGTGAGGCTGTTCTTATTCCTCGCATTCCCATGATTCCAACGGATCTGCCTTTTCAATTTAAAAGATTGCAATTCCCAATTCGATTAGCATTTGCAATCACCATTAACAAAGCTCAAGGTCAATCATTAGAAAAATGTGGTATAGATCTTAATACTGATTGTTTTTCCCATGGACAATTATACGTTGCATGTTCGAGGGTCGGTAAATCTGACAATCTATTTATATGTAGCGACAATTTGACAGGGAAGAATGTTGTATATTCGCAAGTTTTACGCAGTTAATTTGTATTGTATCTATCTATCTATCTATCTATATAAAAACGAGTTGTGTGTATGCATGTTTGTTTGTTTGTAAAAAGAGCGTTTGCATATGACGTCATTATTAGTACATAAGGCTTTGTATATGCACAGAAAATGGGAAAGCCAAGAATGTTGTATATTCGCAAGTTTTAAGTAGTTTGAAACACACATATAAATCTATCTATATTCACAGGTGGGACACAGGGACACAACTACAATGGCACGTAACTAATAATGCGCGTAACGACTTACGCGTGTGGGGGGGCTCGGGGGGCGCGAAGCGCCCCACCAACTAGGTGTTGGGGTGGCGCGAACCGCCACCCCAACAGCTAGTATATATATATATATATATATATATATATATATATATATATATATATATATATATATATATATATATATATCTATATATATAAAAATAAGTTGTCTGTGGATGGATGGATGGATGTGTCAGGTGACGTCACCTGAAAAACTGGATCTGGTGACGTCAAAACTGAAAAAACTAAAAAAAGGCAAAAACTACAAAAAAAACTAAAAACTAATAAAAATAATAAAAAAGCTAAAAAACTAAAAAAACTATAAAGGTAAAAACCAATAAAAAACTAAAAAAAAAAAACTGAAAAAACTAAAAAAAGGCAAAAACTACAAAAAAAAACTAAAAACTAATAAAAAAAGTAAAAAAGCTAAAAAACTAAAAAAACTAAAAAAACTAAAAAAAGGTAAAAAACTAAAAAAAATAAAAATAAAAAAAAACTAAAAAAAAGGAAAAAACTGAAAAATAAGCTAAAATAAAGGTAAAAACCAATAAAAAACTAAAAAGAAAAAAAGGAAAAAACTAATAAATGACGACACTCAAAGAGAAAGCGACCAGGACAAAAGGAATGTTCGATTAGCAATCAACAAAGCACCGGGACACAGGGAGTATAAATGACGACCAGGACATAAGTAAAAAAAAAAAAACTATCTATATATATAAAAATAAGTTGTCAAACTAAAAAAAGGCAAAAACTACAAAAAAAACTAAAAACTAATAAAAAAGCTAAAAAACTAAAAAAACTAAAAAAAAGGCAAAAACTACAAAAAAAACTAAAAACTAATAAAAAAAATAAAAAAGGTAAAAAACTAAAAAAACTAAAAAAACTAAAAAAAGGTAAAAAACTAAAAAAACTAAAAACTAAAAAAAACTAAAAAAAAGGAAAAAACTGAAAAATAAGCTAAAATAAAGGTAAAAACCAATAAAAAACTAAAAAAAAAACTGAAAAAACTAAAAAAAGGCAAAAACTACAAAAAAACTAAAAACTAATAAAAAAAGTAAAAAAGCTAAAAAACTAAAAAAACTAAAAAAACTAAAAAAAGGTAAAAAACTAAAAAAAATAAAAAATAAAAAAAACTAAAAAAAAAGGAAAAAACTGAAAAATAAGCTAACATAAAGGTAAAAACCAATAAAAACTAAAAAGAAAAAAAGGAAAAAACTAAAAAAAATTTTCATCTAAAAAACTAAAAAAAACTAAAAAAGGTAAAAACTAAAAGAACTAAAAAATAAAAAAATAAATGACGACACTCAAAGAGAAAGCGACCAGGACAAAAGGAATGTTCGATTAGCAATCAACAAAGCACCGGGACATAGGGAGTATAAATGACGACCAGGACATAAGTAAAAAAAAAATTAACAAAACTAAAAAGAAGGTAAAAACTACAAAAAAACTAAAAAGAAAAAAAAACTAAAAACTAATAAAAAAACTAAAAAATCTAAAAATCTAAATAAACTAAAAAAGAAAAAAAAAGGAAAAAAATAAAGGAGAAAAACAAAACTAAAAAACGAATGTATATACAGACCGGTACACCGGGATACAAATGACGACCGGGACACAGGGAATATAAATGACGACCGGGACACAGGGACACAACTACAACGGGGACACCGGGGGAAACAGGGGGATATAAATGACGACCGGGACAAAAAAACTAAAAAGAAAAAAAACTAAAAACTAATAAAAAAACTAAAAAATCTAAAAATCTAAATAAGCTAAAAAAGAAAAAAAAGGAAAAAAATAAAGGAGAAAAACAAAACTAAAAAACGAATGTATATACAGACCGGGACACCGGGATACAAATGACGACCGGGACACAGGGAATATAAATGACGACCGGGACACAGGGACACAACTACAACGGGGACACCGGAGGAAACAGGGGGATGTAAATGACGACTGGGACACCGGGACAGGGAATGGTCGATTAGCAATCACCATCAACAAAGCTCAAGGGCAATCATTAGAATCATGAGGTATAGATCTGA
Organism: Artemia franciscana; assembly: GCF_032884065.1. NCBI lineage: Eukaryota > Metazoa > Arthropoda > Branchiopoda > Anostraca > Artemiidae > Artemia > Artemia franciscana. The sequence goes on from NC_088864.1 coordinate 50,220,463, forward strand.
ATACAGATTGTTTTCCCATGGACCATTATATGTTGCATGTTCAAGAGTCGGTAAACCTGACAATCTATTTATATGCAAAGACAATGGGACAGCAAAGAATGTTGTATATTCGCAAGTTTTACGTAGTTAAAACCATATATATATATATCTATCTATATTCACAGGTGGGACATAGGGACACAACTACAATGGCGCGTAACTATTATGGCGCGTAACGACTTACGCGCGCGGGGGGGCTTGGGGGGTTTGCGCGAAGCGCCCCCACCAACTAGGTGTTGGGGTGGCGCGAAGCGCCACCCCAACAGCTAGTATATATATATAAAGCAGTCTGTCTGTGGATCAAAAATAAGTGTGTCTGTCAGGTGACGTCATGTTTCTGTGTCGACTGACGTCATGAAGTTAGTTGTCGTCATTTTTGCTATGACGGTGACGTCATTAAAGATATTTAAGACATATATGTTCACGTAGAAATCTATTAATGTTTAAGTTTAAAATGACTGATGAACTTACAATGGCAAAAGCCGATGAAGATGATCAAAGAGTCTATGCCAAAAAACTTGCTGCTGATAGAGAAAGTCAGATAAGAAAGCGTGCCGAGGAATCAAAAGAACAGCAAGGAAACAGGCTTGAGGCTGATAGAGAAAGAAAGAACAGAAAGCGTGCCGAGGAACTACCAGAGCAACGCGAAAGCAGACTTGCTGCTAAAAGAGAAAGTGAAAAAAGAAGGCGTGCCGAGGAATCAAAAGAACAGCAAGGAAACAGGCTTGAGGCTGATAGAGAAAGAAAGAACAGAAAGCGTGCCGAGGAACTACCAGAGCAACGCGAAAGCAGACTTGCTGCTAAAAGAGAAAGTGAAAAAAGAAGGCGTGCCGAGGAATCACAAAAACAGCAAGAAATCAGGCTTGCTGCTGATAGAGAAAGTAAGAAAAGAAAGCGAGATACTGCAGCTTTTACTTCAAGGCCAATCGGCGGTTCATAGGCATGACATTACGGCCCGTGTCTTCCGGCAAAAGTTGAAATCACTGATAAACTACATAGTAAAACTTGAAGTGTTTGGGTCAGTGCGATGCTGGATGTACTCAGTGGAATGGCAAAAACGAGGTTTGCCACACGCACATATACTAATCTGGCTACATAAAAAAATTACTTCGAACGAAATTGATGATGTGATTTCCGCTGAATCTATATATATAAAAATAAGTTGTCTGTCTGTGTGTCTGTCTGTCAGGTGACGTCATGTTTGTGCGTTGACTGACGTCATGTTTTCGAATGACGAAATTACAGACCAGGACAACGGGACACAAATGACGACCGGGACACCGGCACATAGGGAATATAAATCACGACCAGGACACTCAAAGAGAAAGCGACCGGAACACAAGGAATGTTCGATTAGCAATCACCATCAACAAAACACCGGGACACAAATGACGAACGGGACACAGGGAGTATAAATGACGACCAGGACATAAGTAAATAAAAAAACTAAAAAAAAACTAATAAAAAGGTAAAAACTACAAAAAAACTAAAAAGAAAAAAAAACTAAAAACTAATAAAAAAACTAAAAAAGCTAAAAAACTAAAAAAACTAAAAAAGAAAAAAAAAAGAAAAAGGAAAAAAAATGAAAAATAAAGGAGAAAAACAAAACTAAAAAAAATAAAAATAAAAAAACTAAAAAGAAAAAAGAAAAAAAAACTAAAAAAACTAAAAAAAAGTAAAAACCAAAAAAAACTAAAAAGAAAAAAAGGGGAAAAATAAAAAAATTATTTCATCATATACCATTTCAAAACCGAATGTATATACAGACTGGGACACCGGAATACAAATGACGACCGGGACACAGGGAATATAAATGACGACCGGGACACAGGGATATAACTACAACGGGGACGCCGGGGGGCACAGGGGGATATATAAATGACGATGGGGACACAGGGAATGTTCGATTCGCAGTCACCATCAACAAAGCTCAAGGGCAATCATTAGAATCATGAGGTATAACTAAAAAAAATAAAAAAAAAAGGTAAAAAACTAAAACCTAAAAAAAAGACCAATTCAAAAACGAATGTATATACAGACCGGGACACCAGGAAAAGAATGACGACCGGGAAACCGGGACACAAGGAATATCAATGACGCCCAGGACCCTCAAAGAGAAATCACAGACTGGGACACCGGGACACAAATGACGACCGGGACACCGGGGGGCACAGGGGGATATATAAATGACGTCGGCGACACAGGGAATCGTCGATTAGCAATCACCATCAACAAAGCTCAAGGGCAATCATTAGAATCATGAGGTATAGATCTGAATACGGATTGTTTTCCCATGGACCATTATATGTTGCATGTTCAAGAGTCGGTAAACCTGACAATCTATTTATATGCACAGACAATGGGACAGCAAAGAATGTTGTATATTCGCAAGTTTTACGTAGCTAAAAACATATATATATGTTTATATATATATGTTTATATATATATATATCTATCTATATTCACAGGTGGGAAATAGGGACACAACTACAATGGCGCGTAACTAATATGGCGCGTAACGACTTACGCGCGCGGGGGGGCTTGGGGGGGCGCGAAGCGCCCCCACCAACCAGGTGTTGGGGTGGCACGAAGCGCCACCCCAACAGCTAGTATATATATATATATATATATATATATATATATATATATATATACTAGCTGTTGGGGTGGCGCTTCGCGCCACCCCAACACCTAGTTGGTGGGGGCGCTTCGCGCCCCCCCCCAAGCCCCCCCCGCGCGCGTAAGTCGTTACGCGCCATAATAGTTACGCGCCATTGTAGTTGTGTCCCTATGTCCCACCTGTGAATATAGATATATATATATATATGGTTTTAACTACGTAAAACTTGCGAATATACAACATTCTTTGCTGTCCCATTGTCTTTGCATATAAATAGATTGTCAGGTTATCCCCCTGTTTCCCCCGGTGTCCCCGTTGTAGTTGTGTCCCTGTGTCCCGGTCGTCATTTATATTCCCTGTGTCCCGGGTCCCGGTCATCATTTGTATCCCGGTGTCCCGGTCTGTATATACATTCGTTTTTTAGTTTTGTTTTTCTCCTTTATTTTTTTCCTTTTTTTTTTCTTTTTTAGTTTATTTAGATTTTTAGATTTTTTAGTTTTTTTATTAGTTTTTAGTTTTTTTTTCTTTTTAGTTTTTTTGTAGTTTTTACCTTCTTTTTAGTTTTGTTAATTTTTTTTTTTTACTTGTGTCCTGGTCGTCATTTATACTCCCTGTGTCCCGGTGCTTTGTTGATTGCTAATCGAACATTCCTTTTGTCCTGGTCGCTTTCTCTTTGAGTGTCGTCATTTATTTTTTTCTTTTTTAGTTCTTTTAGTTTTTACCTTTTTTAGTTTTTTTTTAGTTTTTAGTTTTTTTAGTTTTTTACCTTTTTTTAGTTTTTTTAGTTTTTTAGCTTTTTTATTTTTTTTATTAGTTTTTAGTTTTTTTGTAGTTTTTGCCTTTTTTTTTAGTTTTTTGTCCTGGTCGCTTTCTCTTTGAGTGTCGTCATTTATTAGTTTTTTCCTTTTTTTTTTTAGTTTTTTATTGGTTTTTACCTTTATTTTAGCTTATTTTTCAGTTTTTTCCTTTTTTTTAGTTTTTTTTTATTTTTTATTTTTTTTAGTTTTTTACATTTTTTTAGTTTTTTTAGTTTTTTTAGTTTTTTAGCTTTTTTACTTTTTTTATTAGTTTTTAGTTTTTTTTTGTAGTTTTTGCCTTTTTTTAGTTTTTTCAGTTTTTTTTTTAGTTTTTTATTGGTTTTTACCTTTATAGTTTTTTTAGTTTTTTAGCTTTTTTATTTTTTTTATTAGTTTTTAGTTTTTTTTGTAGTTTTTGCCTTTTTTTAGTTTTTTCAGTTTTGACGTCACCTAATCCAGTTTTTTCAGGTGACGTCACCTGACACATCCATCCACACATCCACAGACAGACAACTTATTTTTATATACTAGCTGTTGGGGTGGCGCTTCGCGCCACCCCAACACCTAGTTGGTGGGGGCGCTTCGCGCCCCCCCCCCAAGCCCCCCCGCGCGCGTAAGTCGTTACGCGCCATAATAGTTACGCGCCATTGTAGTTGTGTCCCTATGTCCCACCTGTGAATATAGATAGATATATATATATATGGTTTTAACTGCGTAAAACTTGCGAATATACAACATTCTTTGCTGTCCCATTGTCTTTGCATATAAATAGATTGTCAGGTTTACCGACTCTTGAACATGCAACATATAATGGTCCATGGGAAAACAATCTGTATTCAGATCTATACCTCATGATTCTAATGATTGCCCTTGAGCTTTGTTGATGGTGATTGCTAATCGACCATTCCCTGTCCCGGTGTCCCGGTCGTCATTTACATCCCCCTGTTTCCTCCGGTGTCCCCGTTGTAGTTGTGTCCCTGTGTCCCGGTCGTCATTTATATTCCCTGTGTCCCGGTCGTCATTTGTATCCCGGTGTCCCGGTCTGTATATACATTCGTTTTTTAGTTTTGTTTTTCTCCTTTATTTTTTTCCTTTTTTTTCTTTTTTAGCTTATTTAGATTTTTAGATTTTTTAGTTTTTTTATTAGTTTTTAGTTTTTTTTCTTTTTAGTTTTTTTGTCCCGGTCGTCATTTATATCCCCCTGTTTCCCCCGGTGTCCCCGTTGTAGTTGTGTCCCTGTGTCCCGGTCGTCATTTATATTCCCTGTGTCCCGGTCGTCATTTGTATCCCGGTGTACCGGTCTGTATATACATTCGTTTTTTAGTTTTGTTTTTCTCCTTTATTTTTTTCCTTTTTTTTTTCTTTTTTAGTTTATTTAGATTTTTAGATTTTTTAGTTTTTTTATTAGTTTTTAGTTTTTTTTTCTTTTTAGTTTTTTTGTAGTTTTTACCTTCTTTTTAGTTTTGTTAATTTTTTTTTTTACTTATGTCCTGGTCGTCATTTATACTCCCTATGTCCCGGTGCTTTGTTGATTGCTAATCGAACATTCCTTTTGTCCTGGTCGCTTTCTCTTTGAGTGTCGTCATTTATTTTTTTCTTTTTTAGTTCTTTTAGTTTTTACCTTTTTTAGTTTTTTTTAGTTTTTTAGATGAAAACTTTTTTTAGTTTTTTAGCTTTTTTACTTTTTTTATTAGTTTTTAGTTTTTTTGTAGTTTTTGCCTTTTTTTAGTTTTTTCAGTTTTTTTTTTAGTTTTTTATTGGTTTTTACCTTTATTTTAGCTTATTTTTCAGTTTTTTTTCCTTTTTTTTAGTTTTTTTTAGTTTTTAGTTTTTTTAGTTTTTTACCTTTTTTTAGTTTTTTTAGTTTTTTTAGTTTTTTAGCTTTTTTATTTTTTTATTAGTTTTTAGTTTTTTTGTAGTTTTTGCCTTTTTTTTTAGTTTTTTTAGTTTTTTAGCTTTTTTATTAGTTTTTAGTTTTTTTGTAGTTTTTGCCTTTTTTTAGTTTGACAACTTATTTTTATATATATAGATAGTTTTTTTTTTTTACTTATGTCCTGGTCGTCATTTATACTCCCTGTGTCCCGGTGCTTTGTTGATTGCTAATCGAACATTCCTTTTGTCCTGGTCGCTTTCTCTTTGAGTGTCGTCATTTATTAGTTTTTTCCTTTTTTTCTTTTTAGTTTTTTATTGGTTTTTACCTTTATTTTAGCTTATTTTTCAGTTTTTTCCTTTTTTTTAGTTTTTTTTTTATTTTTTATTTTTTTTAGTTTTTTACCTTTTTTTAGTTTTTTTAGTTTTTTTAGTTTTTTAGCTTTTTTACTTTTTTTATTAGTTTTTAGTTTTTTTTTGTAGTTTTTGCCTTTTTTTTTATTTTTTTCAGTTTTTTTTTAGTTTTTTATTGGTTTTTACCTTTATAGTTTTTTTAGTTTTTTAGCTTTTTTATTTTTTTTATTAGTTTTTAGTTTTTTTTTGTAGTTTTTGCCTTTTTTTTAGTTTTTTTTCAGTTTTGACGTCACCTGATCCAGTTTTTTCAGGTGACGTCACCTGACACATCCATCCATCCATCCACAGACAACTTATTTTTATATATATAGATATAGATATAGACTAGCTGTTGGGGTGGCGCTTCGCGCCACCCCAACACCTAGTTGGTGGGGGCGCTTCGCGCCCCCCCCCAAGCCCCCCCGCGCGCGTAAGTCGTTACGCGCCATATTAGTTACGCGCCATTGTAGTTGTGTTCCTGTGTCCCACCTGTGAATATAGATAGATTTATATATGTGTTTCAAACTACGTAAAAATTGCGAATATACAACATTCTTGGCTTTCCCATTGTCTGTCCATATACAAAGCCGTTTGTACTAATAATGACGTCATATGCAAACGCTCTTTTTACAAACAAACAAACATGCATACACACAACTCGTTTTTATATAGATAGATAGATAGATAGATACAATACAAATTAACTACGTAAAACTTGTGAATATACAACAGTCTTCGCTGTCCCATTGTCTGTGCGTATAAATAGATTGTCAGGTTTACCGACCCTCAAAGATGCAACATACAATTGTACATTGGTAAAGCAATCTGTATTAAGATCTATACCGCATTTTTCTAGTGATTGCCCTTGAGCTTTGTTGATGGTGGTTGCAAATGCTAATCGAATTGGGAATTGCAATCTTTTAAATTGAAAAAGCAGATCCGTTGGAATCATGGGAATGCGAGGAATAAGAACAGCCTCACCCTCATAAGGCCTTGTCAAGATTGTGGCATCTATTAGGTTTTCCATTGTTTTTTTTACGGCAAGTCGCGTGCCATTTCAAAGCTTTGGTGGGTTGATATTTCTTAAAAGTATTATTGGTACGCCTATTTTTAGTTGTAGCAGGTGTGGTGGACACCCTGAAGGATCTATGGAATTTAAAAATTCAGATGGATCATTAACCGCTTCATTTGGTTCCAAAACTGTGTCGACTGACTTGTAAAGGACTGCCTGGTCTCGAATCTTGGTCAAAACAATATTGTTGATTTCGTGGACGTCTATATTTTTGGTTGCGAGAATCGCTCTTTCACTTAGCCATTTATTATTTTTATAATTTTTTAGAATATTCGGAAATACTTTTTCAATCAATTCATTTTTGGACGTCACTAAATTACAGAAATCAGCAGGTAGTTGTATACGTCCTGAAATTGAGTCTACTGGGAGCTTTCCGTTTCCAATTGTCAGCAATTGATCTGAAAATGTTTGACCAGAGTCATCGTTTTGCAATCGGACACGCATATTTGTAGTTAATTTTAATATTTTTACGTGTGCCCATAAATTAGAATTTTTCAGGCAAGCATTCATTTCGTCTGCAGGAGTTGATCTAGGTATTATAGGTAATGTTTGCCTGAAATCTCCCGCAAGCAATATTAATGTGCTGCCAAAGGGTTTCGACTTCCCTCTCAAATCTTTCAAGCATTGATCCAGAGCCTCGAGCGATTTTTTGTGTGCCATTGTGCACTCATCCCAAATAATAAGTTTGCATTGCTGCAATACTTTACCCATCCCAGATGATTTGGAAATATTGCACGTGGGAGTTTCTGTAGAATGCAAATTCAGAGGCAATTTCAAAGCGGAATGAGCAGTTCTTCCACCAGGCAGCAATGTTGCGGCTATTCCGGACGACGCAATTGCCAACGCTATATCATTTTTTGATCGAATTGATGCCAGAATCAGTTTTATCACAAATGTTTTACCAGTACCTCCTGGCGCATCCAAAAAGAAAATTTCTCCAACGTTGTTATCGACACAATGCATTATCGTATCATAAATGTCTTTTTGTTCCGACGTTAACTTGGAAATGTTATTTTGTACATACGACAATAGATCACTCGTACTGTAACTTTGTTCACGATCCAATTCTACACATGTCGAAACAGCAGCGATACGGTTAGGTGAAGACATTCCCAAATCCTGAAGAGGTTTGTTTGCCATACGTACGCACAAATCTTCTATAATAACTAAAGTGTAGTTATAAATTTCTGATGTAAAATCAAAAGTCATATCTGACGTCTCGAACTGTTTTCGATGGAGCATATCTTCGGAAATTTTTTACTTATATTTTTCCCATAACTCTGTAGGAGCTGATGGAGAGCAAGTTGTTAAAATGATGCCAAACAATGCACGAATTTGACTTGGGGTTGACGTTTCGCACGCGTCATTGATGCAGCTATCCCAGTGTTGGTCATTCTCCAATAAATTCAGAGCTTGGCATGCACTACGGTAAGTGTCATGTATAGTACCGTTTACAGTTCTCAAATACTCAAAGGATGTCGGACCGGGTACATTCACCAAAAGCAGGCGTAGAAAGAAGCATTCATGTTGATTGGGGTGAACGGTGTAGAGTCTTCCTATCGTGGTATCTTTGAAGATGGTAGGTTGGCCGTCGACTGACTTACCCTGTTTTCGACGTTCAAATACTTTATTTTTAGTTTTCCACGTTTAATACGAAGGCACTTCAGTATACAGCAGTCTTTTTGCAAAAGAATCATTTTTGCAAAGCGAAAAAAAAGCTGTTAATGTTGTATCACCGTCAAAGCAAAAATGAAGACAACTAACTTCATGACGTCAGTCAACACAGAAACATGACGTCACCTGACAGACAGACAGACACACAGACAGACAACTTATTTTTATATATATACTAGCTGTTGGGGTGGCGCTTCGCGCCACCCCAACACCTAGTTGGTGGGGGCGCTTCGCACCCCCCCCCAAGCCCCCCCGCGCGCGTAAGTCGTTACGCGCCATAATAGTTACGCGCCATTGTAGTTGTGTCCCTATGTCCCACCTGTGAATATAGATAGATATATATATATATGGTTTTAACTACGTAAAACTTGCGAATATACAACATTCTTTGCTGTCCCATTGTCTTTGCATATAAATAGATTGTCAGGTTTACCGACTCTTGAACATGCAACATATAATGGTCCATGGGAAAACAATCTGTATTCAGATCTATACCTCATGATTCTAATGATTGCCCTTGAGCTTTGTTGATGGTGATTGCTAATCGACCATTCCCTGTCCCGGTGTCCCGGTCGTCATTTACATCCCCCTGTTTCCTCCGGTGTCCCCGTTGTAGTTGTGTCCCTGTGTCCCGGTCGTCATTTATATTCCCTGTGTCCCGGTCGTCATTTGTATCCCGGTGTCCCGGTCTGTATATACATTCGTTTTTTAGTGTTTTTTTTTCTCCTTTATTTTTTTCCTTTTTTTTTCTTTTTTAGCTTATTTAGATTTTTAGATTTTTTAGTTTTTTTATTAGTTTTTAGTTTTTTTTTCTTTTTAGTTTTTTTGTCCCGGTCGTCATTTATATCCCCCTGTTTCCCCCGGTGTCCCCGTTGTAGTTGTGTCCCTGTGTCCCGGTCGTCATTTATATTCCCTGTGTCCCGGTCGTCATTTGTATCCCGGTGTACCGGTCTGTATATACATTCGTTTTTTAGTTTTGTTTTTCTCCTTTATTTTTTTCCTTTTTTTTTCTTTTTTAGTTTATTTAGATTTTTAGATTTTTTAGTTTTTTTATTAGTTTTTAGTTTTTTTTTCTTTTTAGTTTTTTTGTAGTTTTTACCTTCTTTTTAGTTTTGTTAATTTTTTTTTTACTTATGTCCTGGTCGTCATTTATACTCCCTATGTCCCGGTGCTTTG
>NC_088864.1:50230202-50250495 GCF_032884065.1 Artemia franciscana
AGCATGGAAATATACCTTCTTTGAAAAAGATTCTCAAGACATAGAAAAAAGCTAAATAAAAATTTTCTATTTTGGTAGAATTACAAAAATTAAGGCATTTTTGTTTACGAACCAAAACCTATCCTAAAATGTTTAGAACACTCTATGAACGTATTCATTATGTTGAAATAAACTAAAACAAAATTTATTTAATACAAATAAAATAAGTTTTAATTGTGTTTTTTTACACTAAAATTTATCATGGCTTCTTGACAAAAAAAAATAATTTAACATTAATCAAAATGGTCAATGTAGTTAGTACCAAATAAACGTTCTTATTATTGCATACTTTTACGAACGAGTGGAAAAAATTGTTTAGAACCGAAATTTACCCGTCCAAGCCGGTAGAGGACAAGGCCATATCTAAGATTTTTGTCCTGGGAGAAGGTTACTAAAAAAAAGTTTCTTTAAGGGTGGTGAAGTTAAGGGTCTTTTACCCAAATTTTCAAAACCGATTTATGATCAGAGATGTTTTTCAGAGGGAGTGGGTTCAAGCCCCACAAACTCCCCCCCCCCCCAGATTAGCTACTGCAAGTCCAACTTAAATATAAATCATTCAATTAATTAATTTTATTTCATGTCTAATCTTATTCTAAAATGTTTAAATTTTAAGTAACCAACACATCCTCTATCCTCTACAATTGGATAATTAGTAGGGTTTTGTGCACATCCTTATACTCTTGCTTATAAAGTCTCATATAAACTATTGCTTATATAAAGTTTTGCTTATACTTTACTGAATGCATTTTTCAATGCAAAAAATCGAGTCGGTTGTTAACTGCAAGCGTTTTAGTTACCGATCGATACAAAAATATTTTTACAAAAAACTTTATTAGGCTATTTAAACAAATACTAAAAATAAGCGCTTCCATTCTTAATGTGTTAAGAAAAAACCTTTTATGATAAAAAGATGGGATGAAAGTTTTATCCTATTACCTGAGTTTTTTAACATTTCTTTTTGAACTATTGGAGGAAACAGTCAAACCTTAGGCTCAAACAGGGGAAGTTGGGGTAGGGGGTATCCCTACTCACTTACAGGTAATTTTTCAACTTGTAATTTCGAAAGATTTGGACTTTCGAAGCTCAAAATATAAACTTTAGGCTGCGGTATTATTCTGAATCACCACTAATCACTATATTACACTGACAAATATAAAAAATTGTCACAGAAATAAGGTAGTGCTTTATTTCAATAAATAAAAAAAACAAGTTTTTTTGACTGAAAGAAAGGAGCAACATTAAAACTTAAAACGAACAGAAATTACCCCGTATATGAAAGGGGCTGTTCCCTATTCAACACCCTGCTCTTTACGCTGAAGTTTTTACTGATTTAAAAATTAGAGTTGAGAGAAAGAGTCAAACTTTAGCGCAAAGAGCAGGGCGTTGAAGAGGGAACAGCCCCTTTTTTTGCCGTAGCAAAAAACAGCAAATTTTCAGTCTCCGGTATTCGTCGTCATTACCTCTAGGATTCGAATTGGCCAGAGAGGATAGCCCGCAAATTTGGCTAGGAATAAATCACCGATTTTAATGTTCGCAGGATTTATGCCTAGTAAATGAAAGATTATAAAGTGAAAGAAACTTATCTTTCCGTGAGGGCCGAGCCTCACTAATGTATCCAAGTGAACAATCAGTCCAAACTGTACGAGGTCGGCCCAACTGCTAATCCTTCTCTACACTAAAAAGTGTAACTAACGCACATACTGCAGGCATCTTCTTTGAATTAAATTCTTTTTTTCGGTAATCATGGCTATAACGGTTTTTTGTCTGATATTATGAGAAATAGAAACATTCAGATCGAAATAAAGATTTTTAATTTTATGAATGGCATAAGAATATTAAGTGGAAACTTTCAGGACATGATGAGGGGGATGTACAACTGACGAAAAGGCAATATGCGAATACTTCCTTATATGAAATTACTCCGTATATGAAAGGGGCTTTTCCTCTTCAACGCTCCGCTCTTTACACTAAATTTTGACTCTTTCCCTCAACTCTAATTTTTAAAACAGTAAAAACTTTAGCGTAAAGAGCAGGGCGTTGAAGAAGGAACAACCCCTTTCATATACGGGGTAATTTCTGTTCGTTTTAAGTTTTAATGTTGCTCCTTACTTTCAGTTAAAAAAACTTTTTTATTTATTTAATTTCTGAACGTTTTTTTTTTAGTTAATCCATGTTTTGATTTCGGCTCTCCGCAGATGAATAGTTAAAGCGAAATTTGCATATTTATTTATTTGGCTAAATGGCTTTCCCATGGTTTTGATCGAATGATTTTGAGAAAAAAGGAGGGAGAGGAGACCCAGTTACCCTCCAATTTTTTGGGTACTTAAAAAGGCGACTAGAACTTTTAGTTTTTTACGAACGTTTTCATTAATAAGAGATGTATGTAACTTGCGAATTAGCATACGTAACAAACTTTTATATTCGTATGTTTTTATTATGTATATGAGACAGTTCACCCACTCGTCAATACCTCGCTCTTTACAGTAAAGCTTAAATTTTGTCCCCTGAATCACAAAGGTCGTAGAATAAATAGTTGAAATTACTAAAAAGGCTTTAGCGTAAAGACTGAGGTATTAGGAGGAGGTGAATCCCTTACATGCGTAATATTTTCTGTTCGTTTTAATTTTAATGCTACTCCTTACTTTCAGTTGAAAAAACTTTTGCATATTTATTTTTTCATTTTTTTTTAAAATAATGCTAGAAAATGCTGCGCCCCCTTTATGAAAACTTTCTTCCCCTATGACAAAATTCCTCCATGGCAAGTATCCCTCACATAACCCCCTCTTCTCAACCCCCCTCCCAACCAAAAAATCCCCCTGAAAACGTCTGTACACTCCCCAAAAGCCATTACTATATGCAAACACCGGTCAAAATTTGTAACTTGCAGGCCCTCCAACGGAGACTGTTGGGGAGTAAGTCGTCTCCAAAGACATAGTTATAAGGTTTTTCGACTATGCTGAATAAAATGGCTATCTCAGAATTTTGATCCGACGACTTTGGGAAAAAATGAGCGCGGAAGGGAGCCTAGGTGCCCTCCAATTTTTTGGTCACTTAAAAAGGGCACTAGAACTTTTCATTTCCGTTCCAATGAGCCCTCTCGCAAAGTTCTAGGACCGTTGGGTCAATACGATCACCCCTGGGAAAAAGAAAAAAAAACACGCATCCGTGATTTGTCTTCTGGCAAAAAATACAAAATTCCTCATTTTCGTGGAACTTGGAACTTGTACAGCAGGGTTCGTTTTGTCACTAGAGGAAACAGAATTAATCCATATTTATAATGAGCATAAAATTTATTATGTAAAAGTAAAAGAAAGGGAATCGTCCCCAAATTTAGAAACCCACCCCTCTAAATGATCTGGGCTCCTCCTCTAGCAGAGGGCTACATTTGTGTTGATACACCCACAACAAGCCAAGCTTCTTGGTCGAGTAAACGTTTATGTTTTTAATAGGTTTTTAGTATTAATAAAATAATATTGATGATGATAATGTTAGGCAATATTTTTCAAATTTCAGTCCAAAGCCTTAGTTGCCAAAAACATGTTTTCCGCTTATATAAATCATTTTTCTGTGTTTTTTCCAACTAACACATCTTCTAAGATAAGAGCAAACATCGCCGAAGACTCTCGTTTTGGTATAGGATTTAATAAATATGTCCCAAATCTAATTTGTGGCTATTATTCAACTCCATTAGACCGTGTTGGCAAAGAAACCAAGAAAATTGACAGATAACAAAAGAGCATCCTAGGGCTTAGGGAGGTAACTCGTAACGCCATCTGACGTGTTCATTGGTTCGAATATAATGCCTCCTTGATGACTGGACAAATTATAGATCTAGTGCCAAATGAGGTAGAGATAACATCTTTCCAATATAACGAGAAAGACAAAGGATTCAATATAAGAAGAATATATATTTGAGGAAAACGTAGGAAACTCAGGCTCAAATTTATCTTAACTGCGAATAAGAATAGTTCTCAAAAGGAAATTTTTTCTTAAAAGTGAGAGGAAGCCGACATCTTGCTGTTTTCTTTACCGTTAAATATATCAAGCGTTTTCAACATTATTTCGATTTATTTTTTAATTTTTTTTTATCTTGAATGGTAAAATCTTCAGCAAAACCCTGTGAAAACACGGCCGTCCGTTAAAAAAAATAGATGAGGGGGGAGGAGTGTAAAATATGCTCTTTAAAATTTATAAAGGGCTAATTCTGTTATTTATCAATTTTTTCAAAGAAAACATGAAAAATTATTTTTAATGAAAATTCCAAAGAAAATCATTTTTTTAAATGGAGGGAGGACAATCACTCTCATCCTGCCCCCTACCCTCACTGTCACACCTCATACAGAGAATTGTTTCTGTATTCCTTAGCTTACGGGTAAAAGATTTGACTTGATATTGAAGGAAAAGATTCGAATTCCCCCAAAAAAGATGATTTCTTCTAGCAATTTTCTCATGGTCTCGACAAAATGCTTGCCTCGGGATTTTTCCCCCATCTCCCAATGAAATGGTGTCTCTGCCCTTCTATTTTGATTTGTGAAATATAAGAAACTCATAGTACTGTTCGATTTATTTATTTATTTATTTATTTTCTTTATTTCCCTCAAAAAATGAGGAGCAGGCTATAATATAAATATAAAGAAAAGACAAATGATAACGCTTACAATAAAAAAAATACCGAATTTGTCTCAAATCAAGCTTCATTTCTCACAAACATCTTCCAAAGAAACAAATAACTTCAAGCTGCAATAGAGCTGCTATATTGCTTTTATTTTATATATCAAACAGTTCGTGGTAACGAGCTGTAGTAAGAAGCGACCCGGCTCAAGAGTAACTGAAACTCTAAAAAATGGAATTTTGATACCAATAGTTACATCAAAAAACTTGCATTTTAATTCTGATTTTAAATATATAACTTTCATCAAGATTAGTCTTACCTATCAAAAGTAACGAACCTGAGAAAATTTGCCTCATTTTAGAAAATAGGGAGGAAAACCCCCTAAAAGTCATAAAATCTTAACGAAAATCACACCATCAGATTCAGCGTATCAGAGAACCTTATTGTAGAAGTTTCAAGCTCCTATCTACAAAAATGTAGAATTTCAAATTTTTTTGCCAGAAGACAAATCACAGATGCGTTTTTATTTGTTTTCTTGTTTTTTGTTGTGTTTTTTTTTCCCTGGGGTGATCGTATCAACCCAGTGGTCCTAGAATGTCACGAGAGGGCTCATTATAACAGAAATTAAAAGTTCTTGTGCCCTTTTTAGGTGACCAAAAAATTTGCAGGGCACCTAGGCCCCCTCCACGCTCATTTTTTCCCCAAAGTCACCGGATCAAAATTCTGAGATAGCTTGTTTATTCACCATAGTCAAAAAACCTAATAACTATGTCTTTGGGGACGACTTATTCCCCTGCAGTCTCCGTTGGAGGGGTTTCAAGTTACAAACTTTGACCTGTGTTTACATATAGTAATGGTTACTGGGAAGTGTACGGACCTTTTCAGGGGGATTTTTCTGGTTTTGGAGGGAGAGTTGAGGTTGGGGGGGATTACGTGGGAGGATCTTTCCACGGAAAAACTTCCCATGGGGAAGAGACTTTCAATGATGGGGGCGCAGGATTTTTTAGCATTATTAAAAAAAAACAATGAAACAATAAATATGAAAAGTTTTTCTACTGGAAGTGAGGAGCAGCATTAAAACTTAAAATGAACAGAAATCATTGCCTTCTTGAGGGTTTTACCTCCTCGTAATACCTTGCTCTTTACGCTAAAGTATTTTTAGTAATTTCAACTATTTTTTCTGCGGCATTTGTGATTCAACGGTCATTCTTAAGGAATTGGAAAAGAATTTAAGCTTTAGTGTAAAGAGCGAGGTATCGACGAGGGGTGAACTCCCTCATATACGCAATAAAAATATACGAATATAGAAGTTCGTTACGTCAGTTATTTCGTAAGTTACGTATATTTTTTACCAATGAAAAAGTTTGTAAAAAATTAAAAGTTCTAGTTGCCTGTTTGAGTAATAAAAAAACTGGAGAACAACTAGGCTTCCTCCCTCACTCCTTTTTTCTCAAAATCTTCCGATTAAAATTATGAGAAAGCCATTTAGCAAAAAAAAAACTAATATACAAATTTCATACAAATATTAAATAAAAAAAACAAGTTTTTCTAAGTGAAAGTAAGGAGCTACATTAAAACTTAAAACGAACAGAAATTACTCCGTAGGCTATATGAAAGGGGCTTTTCCTCCTCAACGCCCCGCTCTTTACGCTAAAGTTTGACTCTGTCTCTTAACTCTATTTCTTAAAACAGTAGAAACCTTTAGCGTAAAGAGCGGGGCGTTGAGGAGGAAAAGCCCTTTTCTTATACGGAGTAATTTCTGTTCGTTTAAAGTTTTAATGTCGCTCCTTACTTTCATTTAAAAAAACTTTTTCTTATTTAATTTCTGGACGTTTTTTAATTAATGCATGTTTTGATCTTGGCTCTCCGCACATAAATAATTAAAACGAAATTTGCATATTAATTATTTTATTTTTTTTGCTAAATGACTTTCTCATAGTTTTAATCGGAAGATTTTGAGAAAAAAGGAGAGAGGGAGGAAGCCTAGTTGCCCTCCAATTTTTTGATTACTTAAAAAGGCAACTAGAACTTTTAATTTTTTTACAATCACCCCTGGAAAAAAAACGCACCTGTGATCGGTCTTCTGGCAAAAAATACAAATATCCATATTTTGTAGATAGGAGCTTGAAACTTCTACAGTGGAGTTCTCCAATACCCTGAATCTGATGGTGTGATTTTCGTTCAGATTGTATGACTTTTAGGGGGCGTTTTCCCCAATTTTCTAAATTTATATGAAAGTTAGATGAAAGTTATATATTTAAAATCAGCATTAAAATGCGATTTTTTTATGTAACTATTGGTATCAAAATTCCTTTTTTTAGAGTTTCAGTTACTATTGAGCCGGGTCGCTCCTTACTACAGTTCGTTACCACGAACTGTTTGATATGGCTCTTCTGCATTATGACATTTATTTTTTTGGTATTTATTTTTTATGGCATTCATTATGGCATTTATGGCTTTGTACTATTTATGCAAAGATTTTTTGTTAGGCGTTTCTTTCAAATTAATTCATAAGAAAAATGAGACAAAAAAAACTATATTGTTGCGTTAATCTACTTGCACTGTCCCTATAGACATAATTCTGAAACTTATTTGTTCAATCAAAGCTGACTAATAGTTAGATTTAAGGTTCTATAGATTAGATTTATATAATAAATCTGTAGATTAGATACTATAGAAATACTACAGATTAGATTAGACAATGAATTTTATTGGCACCTTTTGATTGACACCTTTTCATTCTACCACAGCTGATACATCATGATTGGGACAACTTGTGCACCTATTATAAGAATATTTTTTAATGAGTAAGCTCCCCCCCCCCATCCAAGCAAGAGCTTCTTCTATACCCATGAACCAGATTAGCTTGTTTTTGGTTGTTAGTTCCATTGTTTTAGATACATTTTAATTAATCAAACAGATCGTGGTAACGAACTATAAGTAAGGAGTGACTCGACTCAATAGTAACCAAAACTCTAAGAAACGGAACTTCGATACCAACAGATATATCAAACGAATCAAAAGTTACGAACCTGAAAAAACGTGCCTTATTTTTAAAAAGAGGGAAAAACACCCCATAAAAGTCATAGAATCTTAAGGAAAGTCACACCATCGGATTCAGAGTGTCACAGATCCCAACGCTAGAGGTTTCAAGCTCTTATCTGCAAAAATGTGGAATTTTGCATTTTTTGCCAGAAGAAAGATCATGGATGCGTGTTTATTATTTTTTTTCCAGGGGTGATTGTATCGACCCAGTGGTCCTAGAATTTCGCGAAAGTGTTCTTTCGAACGTAATTTAAAAGTTCTAATGCTCTCTTTAAGTGAGCGAAATAATTTGAGGGCAACTAGGCCACCTCCTACGTTCATTTTTTCCCGAATTCACCGTATACAAATTTTGAGATAGCCATTTTGTTCAGCATAGTCAAAAAATCTAACAGCTGTGTCTTTGAGGACAACTTAATCCCCCACAGTCCCTGGGGAAGGGCTACAAGTTATGAACTTTGCCCATCGTTTACATATAGTGTTGGTTATCGGGAAGTATACAGACGTTTTCAGGGGGATTTGTCTAGCGGAGGGGGTTTCGGAGGGAGAGGTTACGTGGGAGGATCTTTCCATGGAGTAATTTTTCATTGGGGAAGAGAATTTCCATGAACGGGGTGCTGGATTTGCCAGTAGTTTTTAAACAATCAGAAATTAAATTTAAAAAACAAGTTTTTTAAACTAAAAGTAAGGAGCAACATTAAAACTTAAAACGAACAGAAATTATTATGTTAATGAGGGGGTTTTCCCCCTCTTCAGTGCCTCGCTCTTTACGCTAGAGAATTTTTAGTAATTGCAAAAGAGCTATTTGTTCTAATTAAACGGCTTTTGTGATTCAGGGGGCATTCTTAAGGAACTGGAACAAAATTCGAAGTTCAGCGTAAAAAGCAAGGTATTGACGAGGGGGTGAACCGCCTCATATATTTAATAATGTCTCTTTGTTTTCAGTTTTGATGCTGTCCTTTGCTTCCAGTTGAAAAACTTTTTTTTATATAGTTAACTGTTAAGTAAGAATAACTTTCAGGAAATTAATTTTTGATATGCTAATATGTTTTATTATATGTTTTTTAAATTGCATTTGTATTATAAATCTCATTTTGGTAAGTAGTTGTATAATTATACATAATTTGTATTGATATATTCTAAGATTATTTTGCGGATATGTTTCTTTTTTTTTGCCGATCTTCTACGTTATGTTTCCAGCATGCTAATCAGCAGTGAGAAATCAAAATTTACCCCTTTCTATGGATGCAAGACCATCCTATTATCCTCAAACTTTTCAGATCCCTTCTGTGCTTTCTAAACGGTAGAAAGCCAGCCAAAATATGACAGATTGATCCCACAGCCTCAGCGGAACTAAATACACTATTATTGCCCCCTCCCTTTCACATTGTGGCGTACCCCTTGGGTGATAAATTTGGTGACACCAATACAATCAGAGTCAGTCGCCACCTGCTATGACTAACGTCAACGAAGGTCTAATGAAGACCCCCTGCATCTTCTATTGGATTCTGTCATTGCTAGTCCCGAGGGATTTTGTTATTGTGTTTTTTTTTATTGAAAGTATCCTGTTATAGCAATCTAATTTTTAGTTCAAGTATCATATATAGAAATCAATAGATTTATTGAAAATGAACATTTATATAAAGTACTTTCATTTCTTAACTCATTTGTCTAAAATTAAACAAGGAACAAGTTGTTTCAATTGAAAGTATGGTGCAATATTAAAAGTTAGAACGAACACAAATTATCTGGTATGTGGGGAGGGCTGCCGCTTCATCAACCCTCTCTCTCTTTAGGCTAAAACCTGACTTTTTGTCGCATTTTTTTTAAGGAAGACTGATCAAACACAGGGGCAGGGCCGTATCCGGGCTTTCCAAGTATTTTACACAAGAACTTTTTTGGGGGAGGGGAGGCTAGGCAAAAAAATCTCCAAAAACGCATAAGAATTTTGTTTATGTTTATTTTCGCTACGTTTTTACGAGTGAGCAGATATTTTTTTTGGGGGGGTGGGGGGTTCAAACGTCCTAACTTCTAAGGGACCGTTGAATTAGAATCAGAAGTATTTCTTAAAGAACTAAAAAACTCCAGCGTAAAGAGTGAGGGTTAATGAAGGGGCAGACCCCCTCATAGACAGAATAATTTCTGTTCATTCTAAATTTTAAAGTTGCCTCTTACTTGGAGTTTATAAAAATTGTATTTTTTATTCAATTTCTGATCTTTTTTTTAAATAGTGACAAGAAATCCACCCCATTGATAGAAAATCTCCCCACGAAAAATTTATCCATGGAAAGTTCATTCCACGTAATCTCCCTCCCCAAAAAATTTCCCCAGACAATTCTATTATCACTGAAAATTTCCCCAAGGAAGATTTCCTGCGGACAATTCCACCTGCAATATTATCTTTAGCTAAATTTCAACTGAAAAAAGACTTGTTTTGTTTAATTTCTGACCGTGCTCCAAATCATGCCAGAAATGTTCCCTTTGGGGGATTTCCTCCCCATAAATCCCTCCAAGTGGAGTTCCCCCGCAAAAATACCCCCATGAAAGCTTTCCCCAAACAATTCCAACCCTGCTGAAAATTACTCCTAACCATTGCCCCAGAATATCTGCACGTGTAAAAATTGAGTCGCCAAAGAGGAAGTGTGATAAATAATAAGAATTTGGAATAGGAATTGTGTCAAATTTCTCTCGTGTAAAATAATCCCTGGAAATTTACCCCTAAAAATTTAACTGAAAAGGTGGCTCATTTGATTGGAAATTGAAAGTTCTAGTTACCTTTTTGTGAGTCAAAAGGGATAAGAGGGCATCTACCCCCTCCTCCAACACACACACACCCTCTATTTTGCAATGCATCCGATCAAATTTTAAGACTACGAGTTATATTTAAATAGTCTAAGTAACATCGGGTAACAAAAAAGTTAAGGTCAACATACCCCCCCCCCTATAGACCTCGGGGGAAGGGTTGTTATTTATGTCCCAGGGTCATATAAACTTTTTATGGAAGAAGTGGTCGTATAAACCTCGGAGATGGCTTTAATGATTAGAATGTGAAAGTTCTAATTTTCTTTTTAGGGGTCAAAAGTGATCCAAATAAAAACTAGCCCCTCCCCCCGCCAGCCCTCCTTTCCCGAAATGCGTCTGATTGGATTTTTTGTATAGCCATTTTGTTCAAAATGGCCAAAAAATCATGTAACAAAGACTCCAGGGTTGGAAACCTGGGCAGGGTCACCAACACTTGGGGGCAAGTGTTGTAAATTATGTGCTGGGGTCATATGATGTTCTTATGGAAGGGGTGGTAGTACAAACTTCGGAGGGGATAATTCAATTGCAAATCAGAAATTCTAGTGGCCTTTTCAAGAGTCAAAAGTGATAGGAGAGTAACTAGCCCCCACCCCCAAGGCTCTTTCCCCCAAATGCATCTCATCAAAATTTTGAGATATCCATTCTGTTCAAAAGAGCTTAACGATTAATTATCAAAAAGATCTGAGGTCAACACAGCCCCCCAGAGCCCGGGGGAAGGGCTGTAAATCTTGCCCTTGGAGCAGGTAAGGTTTTTTGCAAAGGGAGGTAGCATAAAGATCATAAGTAACTCATTTGATTGGAAATTAAAGTTTCTGTTCACCTTTTTGAGAGTCATCAAAAGTGATCGGTTGTCAAATGCTCTCCGAATCCACCCTCTTTTCCCCAAATGCATCCGATAATTTTTTTTTAAGATAGTTAGTAGTAAGGGGTCAATATGTACAGATGGCCTGTACCGCAATGAGGCCTTAAAACGTAGAGACGGCCAGTACAGACGGCCTTGAGCCCCCCTTCTTTTTTCAAACTAATGCATCTGCCTATACTCCTGTCAAAACCATATCCTACCATTCCTATCCCACACATACACCTCTATTCTGACTACACACACAGCGTTATCTCAGCTTCCACAGATAAGAACATTTCATGGAAACATCGCTTGCCTAGTGTTATTTCTGGGCAATACTCGCATATACTACATACACACATATACTACAACACATACTGCGACACATCCATACACATATATACACTACGACACACATATCACGATATCTCAGCTTATGTTGAAATAAAAACTTGAACTGTGGTGATATGAACATTTCCTGGAAATTTCGCTTGCCAGGTTTACTGTGTAACAATCCAATGATTCCGACTGGCCAATACTCCCATTGCGTAAGGTGTATTGTGTAAGGCTTCCGGTGATGGATACATTTGAATGCCAAATATTTGACCAAAGTCATAGATGGTAGTATTGTGAACTAAAGTTATAAATGGTGACATGTTTTCTTTTCAAATGACACATTTTTTAGCTTCTAAGCAGTTTTTGATTGATGTTATGGAATTTATGTCTAGTGTGGGAAGCGAAGGCAAAACCCGAGATTTCCGATGGTAAGAGAACGAGGCGTTACTTGACTGATTAAATCAGTCATTGATGATATTCTGTTATTAGAAATACATTCTAGGCAATCAATGTATTGTTTCTGAGCGCTAGCCAACTGTTGTTAAGTGTCACTATATGGTAACAAGTTAATTGCACATTCGATTTCTCAATTGGAGTTGGATGTATGGTAAATACTATCAATTATTTGTTTCAAGGGTTCTTTTTTCTATCATTCCGAGATTATGCATACCACAGTGATTTGATATACTTGCTGGACAGGCATATTCTTTCGATGGTCAAAGAAACTTGTTTCGATCTCTAAAAAGTGTCATGAACTGTAACCGGTCTGATATCCTTTGTGGCTTGCACATGATTTTGGGTCCCCACATTCCCTTCCAGGCCCCGTGTCCCCCCTGGGGCCCTAATGACATTCTTCGAAACTTTTGTTCTCCCCCGCAATTTTAGGCATTTTTGTTGTATGCTCAGTGGATGGGGACTGTTTTCCATATAGTTTTGGTTTATTAAAAGGCAATTACAATCCCTGTAGCTACCGATTTGCGTGTATATCGTCTTTAGTTTTAAAGACACCCCTTCATAATAGCCATCGTTGAGCTATTGAATTCAATCCATAGATTGTTTTAAACCTGGACTTTCAGGAGAACGCTGAAGAAGTTTTTACAGTCTTTTAGTTTGTGACTGAATATCAAAAAAAATAATAAGCTCAGCTATTTGTTAAGTTCCGAATGTTTTAGTTCCTGACTGTTTATAAGAAATTTAATAACAGCACTTTTGACTACAATAAACTCAGCTAGTTGTTAAAATCCAAGCATTAAAACCGCTGACTGCGTATCAAGAAATTGAATAAAAACATTTCTAACTACAACAAACTCTTATGGTTGATAAATTCCGAGTGTTTTAGTTTCTGACTGAGCATGCAAAAATTTCATAAGATTACTTTTAAGTAAAAAAAACTGTATTTTTACGCAAAGTGGATATCAAGGAGCATGCCTGATCGTGATATATTCATCGTTCACAGCAAAAAGTATGGTTTATCATATGACCTGTTTTATGGATTTGTAATAGTGAAATTTAAGCAATAAACCTGTTTAAGCTTAACCTATTTTTATTTTTAGACTTGTTACCAGAGGAATTCACATTGCTAGATTCAAACTGAGCTATGATGGATGAAAATATTAAAATATCAATATCTTATTACGGTGACTGTATTATCTCTAAAGGCCATTATCACGATTCCATACATTTCTAATGCAAACAATTTAGAAAATGTGGACACTGGAATAAATGAACTGAATCTGGAAGAGATGAGGGAAAATATTGAATGAAATGAACTCAATTAGAGTGGAGAGAAACTCAGATTCAGATAGATCAAGTAAGAAACTAGCGGAAGAAAGAGCACCCTTACCACC
Organism: Artemia franciscana; assembly: GCF_032884065.1. NCBI lineage: Eukaryota > Metazoa > Arthropoda > Branchiopoda > Anostraca > Artemiidae > Artemia > Artemia franciscana. Next base: position 50,243,722 of record NC_088864.1, read on the forward strand.
CCATGAAAGCTCAAAATCACAACGATTCTCTTGGAAAAGAAGGTATAGTATACTAGAAAAAGATCATGAAGAGCAAAATAAAAGATCAAGAAAAAAACAAGGTCTCCTTACAGGAATTCTTCAAATTCCTTGAAAATTGACAAAGAAGGTTCTTATAAAAGAAATATGGCATACAAGAATTCATCATCGTTTTGGAAGAATCCTCATTTATCAATTTATGCCAGCCAAATCTCTTTTCTGGTGGAACTTATAATATTGTTTTTTCCTAATATATTTGCAATAAACATTTTTTACCATAGTAATTGGGTCTTAGATTTTCATTAAAACTGGGTTAAGGATTAAAAAAGGATATAAATTTGTGTGTTATAGTTAATGACGGAGCATAGAAAAAAAATAATAAAGGCACTTTTCAGTAGAAAAAACAAGTTAGTTTGCAAATTCCAAATGTTTGTGCTGCTGACTGAATATAGAAAATCAATAAAAGCACTTTTGAGTACAACAAACTGAACTAGTGGGTAATTTCCAAATGCTTTTGGAATGAGTTTGATGAAACTCAGCTAGTTGGTAAATCTTGATTGTTTTAGGCACTTTTGAGGGCACTTTTAAGGGTATTTTGAGTACAACAAACTCAGTTACTGGGTAAATATCCCAAGAACAACGAAAATACAAAAATTTTGCCTTTAGATTTTGCTAAGAAAAATAAAACCCATTCACATTTTCTTAATCAAAGAAAAAATTAATAATATTTGATAATATCAAGGGAATTTCAGTAAGATCAGAAAATATTTCTTTCGGTCACATCTCTGCTGCTGGCATCTATTCATTTATAATCATAGATGACAATATTTTTATTGTCAATTTATTGCTGTCATTTATTCAACTGTTGTTATAGATGCAGTACAAATGATTATTTGCGTAGTTCAAATTATGTCAACTTATTTTAAGCTAGGTTTGTTTGGGTTCAGTGAGCGTGTGAGCACGCTTACTGTGTGTCTGTTTGCATGTGTGCCTGTGTAACTCTGTGTCTGTGTCAATATTTTCATCCTTCATAGCTCAGTTTGAACCTAGCAGTGCAATTTCTTCTCGTAACCAATCTGTAAACAAAGACAGGTTAAGCTTAAAGATGTTAATTGCTTAAAGTCCGCTATTACATATCCATAAAACGGGATTTCTATGGTATATCATACTTTTTAATGTGTTGGATGCACATCTCACGATAAGGTATTCTCCTGGGTATCCACTAACCGTAGTAATTCAGCTTGTTATACTTAAAAGTATTTTTATTAAATATTTGGATACTCAGTAAGCAACTAAAACACTTAAAGCTTACTAACTAGCTGAGTTTATTAATTTTTTTCATATGCAGTGAGTAACTAAAAGACTCGAAAATATCCAAGTAGCTGAGTTTGTTGTATCCGAAATTGTTTGCATTTTCGTTAGAATTAGCCCTCTTGCGACATTCTAGGACCACTGGGTCGATACCATCACCCCTGGGAAAGAAACAAAAACAAACAAACAAATTAACACGCACCCGTGAATCTGTCTTCAGGCAAAAAAATACGAAATTCCACATTTTTGTATATAGGAGCTTGAAATTTTTTCAATAGGGCCCTCTGATATGCTGAATGCGATGGTGTGATTTTTGTTAAGATTCTATGACTTTTAAGGGGTGTTTCCCCCTATTTTCAAAAATAAGGCAAATTTTTCTCAGGCTCATAACTTTTGATGACAAAGACTAAATTTGATGAAATTTATATATTTGAAATCACCATAAAAAACGATTCTTTTTATGTATTTCTTAGTAACAAAATTCCGTTTTTTTTTGAAATTTTGGTTATCACGAACTATTTGATGATCCTCCTATGCAGTAACCATGGTGTCAGTATGGTAAATATAGCCGTCCACAATGTTAAGAAACTGATTTTCCCATGTGATTTTATTGCATTTAGAAAAAAAAACAAAGCAGTAGTAACTAATTTTAGGCAGTAGTAGAAGAATTGTGGGAAGTTCCAAATGGGCAGCTAAAATACATATATATATATATATATATGTATATATACATATATATATATATATATATATATATATACATATATATATATATATATATATATATATATATATATATATATATATATATATATATATATATATATATATATATATATATATATATATATATATATATATATATATATATATATGATAATGTCTTGTTGTTCAAATTTTGTATTTGTGTCAAACTGGAAGTAAGGAGCGATGCGGTTCAATAGTAAATGAAACTATAAAAGTCTTGATAATAATAGATACATCAAAGGAATCTAATTTTGATGCTTATTCAAAATATATAAAATTCATCAAGTTTAATGCTGAAGTTACGAAGTTACTGAAGTTACACCCAACAGAAGTTACGAGCCTGGGCAAATTTGCCTAAATTTTGAAACAGGAGAGAAACATCCCTAAAACATAAAATGATTTTAATGAGAATCATACAATCAGTTTCAGCATATCAGAGAATCCAAGAGTAGAATTTTCTACCTCCTATTTACAAAAATGTGGCATTTTGTTATTTTTTTTTACCAGAAGAAAGATTCGGATAGTCGGTTTCTTTTTCCAGGAGTGATCATATCGAGCCAGAGATCGTAGAAGATCGGATCTTAGAAGAACGCTCACTTTATTGGAAATTAAAAGTGCTAGTGCCCTTTCTAAGTGAACAAAAATATCAGAAGGCAGATAACCACCCTCCCACGGCCCCTTTTTCCCAAAAGTCGTCCTATCAAAATTTTAAGACAGCTATTTTGTTTAGCATTGTCGAAAGATGTAACAACTATTTCCTTCAGAATGACTTAACCCCTCCCCACAGCCCCAGTGGGAGTGGCTGCAATCTATGAACTTCGCCAATTGTTTCGATACAATATTGGATATTGGGAATTATACAAATATTTTTCGGGGGGAAGGAGATCTTCTTTGGGGGAGAGAAGATTTTCTGTGGGGGAGAGGTATTTTCTACGGGAAGAATTTTCTTTTTGGATGAAAGTGTCCGGGGTTGAGCCTTCCAAAGGAAATTTCATACGGCAGGGGAGGGAAAAATTTGCCAGAATTCATATATAAAATTTTTTCTTCTCTGCGGAAGAAATTCCCTATGGGGAATTATCACCAAAAATAATTCTCCGTGGGGAAGTTTTCCACGAGAGATACATTTAATTTTAGCGGCAAGATCCGGGAAAAACTTTCCATATAAGGGTGGTTTCCGGTATGAACTGAAAAACGATCAGAAATTATATAAAAAAATATTGTTTTTCGAAAGAGAGTATAATAAGGAGAATTTTTCAAGTGGAATCATAAGCAAGAAAATTGTTGCGGGGAATTTGCAGCGAGGATGGAATTTTACGGGGGTAATTTCCGGGGGGAGGAGTATTTTACTCGGGAGAGCTTTTCATTTAGGAATTTGTATTGGGTAGGGTGGTAATTTCAATGGAGGGGGACTGGGGAAGGCGGGTTTCTTGTCCTTTTTTTAGAAACAATCTGAAATTAAATATAAAAAACAAGATTTTTCAACTGAAAGTCAAGAGCTACATTAAAACTTAAAACGAACAGAAATTATTCAGTATACAAGGGGACTGTCAACTCCTCAGTATCCTCCTCTTTAAAGCAAAGTTGACCTTGTGTCCAAATTATTAAAGAACGACTTCTGAAACACAAGGACCATTTAATTAGAATAACTAACTTTTATAGAAGTGCTTAAAAACTGTAGGGTCATTGAGGTAGGTAGGCCCCCTCATATACGGAATTAATTTTTTTCGCTTTAACTTTTAATACTGTTCCTTACTTTCAGTTGAAAGCAACTTTTTCTATTTAATCTTCTTACATAAGAATCAAATGCCTAACCTAAGTTAACTCGTATTTAAAGTTATTTAAAACAGGAACAAGTTAAAGATATTTTAACTGAACTAATTTTTTTAAATGAATATTTGGTTATTTGAGATAAATTTAAAAAAGTGATTTTCCATGAAAGAAAATTTATCTATTTTGCAATCAAAGAAATAGTGCATAAATGGGTTTCTTCTTCTTAGACATGTATGCAGAATTTTGAAGGAAAAGATAAGTAAAAAAAAATTGGTCTAACAGTTTTAATAAGAGGTGCACACAAACTTAGAAAATCTTTAGATTTTGGAGTATGGCGGGCCTTGAGGCCCGCTCTCTGCGTATGTCCCTGATTTTGATTAATCCTTATTATTTTGTTTCCTAGATTTCTTATAAAAAATTTCTATGTAATCTTGCTGATGATTTTATCCATTGGTATCAAAGGCGTTTTGAAATTAGTGTCGAATTGTTTTATTTGAGCTCTGTTTTGTTGTTTTATTTTTTTGTTCGTTTTTTCTTGTTCTTATGCTGCTATACATTAATAATACTGTCATGTATGTAAGTAATTTAATTCAACATGTTTCCAACAGTTCGAAAACTTTCAGCTTTTGAATTTTTTTTTTTTTTTTTTTTTTTGATAAGCGTTTTGAAACATTTTTTTTAATTATCAACGCTTTTTTTAAGTTATCTATACCTTTTTTATGAATTTTTCTAAAATTATATTATTTAATGACAAATAATATTCAATAACTAAGACCATTTCTCGATGGTAAAGTATTTTGCTTTTGGGTGAATTTTGGGGATACTGATTTATATTCAGTCATGTGGCTTGTCAGTAATAAACGCTATGTAACTGAGGCATTTGTGTACAAGACTATTTTAAAAATAAGGCTCTGTTTTAGCAAGGCACAGCCAAAGTTATCCCATCGGGAAGGTATACACGGTAAGGTACCTAAAAATATGTGCCCCTCTCGTGATATAACGAGATAATTGCGATTTTTTCTAATTCTTCCTTTAGTTTTCATAAGCATTGCTCATTCTTACATTTTCTTAAGATTTTGCCCATTCCTCCCCCCCCCCCCCAGGTTAAAGAAATTCCCGAGTACATATATGGGCCTGACTACTTGTCAACAGTGATGAAAAGTAGTATATGTGATTAATAACTTCTTATTTTCTGATTTAAATATTGCACTGAAGTTATTTTGGAGGTCATTTTAGGAACCTATTGCTTTATCGACTAACGGAATGAGGAGCTACGAAAAAATACGAGATTAATTATTTAATAATTAGTTAAAATACGAGAATAAATGAATAAAGTTCTGACAATCCTAATGCATGTTAATGACAAACTACGAAAAAATACGAGATTATAAGAATAAATCTTATACCACACTGCTGTTCTATGACGAACATATTAATTTTCAAATGGGGATAAACCCCTTTATTTAGACAGTGAAAAAAACAGGTATAAAAGTCCAGATATTTCGATCACATATGCAGTGACCGTCATTTACTGATGAATAATTCTACTGATGACGGTCGCTGAATTTGTGAAATATTATATCGAAATATTTGGACTTTAACTATTTTTTTCGCTGTCTAAATAAATGAATGTATCCCCATTTGAAGATCTATTTGTTCGTAATGCTGCCTAGAAGTTCTGACAATCCTAATGCATGTTAATACCAATTCGACTTTAACCAAATATGAGTCAAAATAAGAGAGAATCAACTTGGAAAAGAGAAGTGTGTTTTACTATTTTCAGTTTTGTTTAATATTCAGAATATTCATACTATATTTTGACTATTATTGACCAAAATTAGAGAATTAAAAATCTCGATTTTCTTATAACCGTTTCCGATTCTCTCAGGAAAATTCTCTGAAAAAATTAACAAAATTAAATACCAAAAGGAAATAAAAATTTCAGAAGTTCTCATTTCTTTTTGTCTTTATTTATTAGTCTTTAACTATAAATATTTAAAACTGTTTACATAACGTCCCTGGCAGGGAGACTGGCTCAAAAGCAAAACTGTTACCATTTGTTTCAACCAGTGGTGGATCCAGGGGGACTGGTGGCACCCTGGGATCCCTAAGATTGTTCTGGCCCCTCATTTCTTTTTTCCTATTTTTAACTTTTTTTAAAATCAATTTGTCAATGTAGTCAATTATTGGCATCATTGTTTTCTTCTTTTTTTTTATCAAACTAGCACCAATCTAGATCAACCAATATTGCTTGAAATTAAAATAAAAAATCTGCTAAAAAGTCAGGGGAGTTGATTGTTACGGGCATGGGGTAGTAGCCTCTTGCAGAGCTCTCTCCAAACCTAATTTTTATTCCTGATATTTTGTTTCCCTCTTCAACATTTTCGAGCATAATATTTTTATTTATATATGTATATATCTACAATTATATCCTTTATATATATATATATATATATATATATATATATATATATATATATATATATATATATATATATATATATATATATATATATATATATATATATATATGGGCCGGCCCAGGGAGGTAGTAATTTGGGTCACATCCCCCTTCCCCAAAAGGCTGAACGTTTTGCTAATTATATAGTCTGGGTAAAAAAGACCAACAAGAAAGCCCAAGTTTTGTTGGTGCCCCTCAAACATTATTTCTGTATCTGACCTTAGTAAAATATAAATTACCCACCGCTTAATTATTCTTAATTCTACCCTCTACTGGATTTTTGTTTATTCCTCTCAATTTCGGTTACTTATTCGAAAATTAAGTTTGCCACCTACAGATTCTTTTTTTTTTAATTTACCCCAATGTCAAAACTTCTAGCAAATCCAATCTCTTTAGCATGAAGGCTCAGTCTCTTCCTTATTAATATGCAAAACGCATGTCTTGTTTCAGATTCTTCTGCCCGGCCT
>NC_088864.1:50250595-50361688 GCF_032884065.1 Artemia franciscana
TCTTTTGCATTTTAGGAACCAATGTAACCAAAGGGGAGGGATGTTATAGACACTTCTGGAAAATAATTCTTTTTTCTCCTCTCTTTTTGATTTATAGACTGTATTCTTATTATTAGAACCCTTCGATTACGATTTACGACTTACCACCTATCTGCGATCAAACTGAGTATTACTGAAAATAGTGTCTGTCACGAATTTTGTCTGAAGATTCATTTATATATTTAGCATAAAAATTTTGTAAGGGTCTGTTTATTTTTTATTCATGAAAAATCAATGAAAGTTGACGTGTAGCACGTTTTGTACGAAATTTACGATAAAATTATTCGACATTTGTTAAGGCTATCTGAAATTCGAAGTGATATATTACGCCGAAAACTTCAAGATCTCCCTGCATATTCTTAAGTATGATATAAAGTTAAGTTTTTAAAATTATCAATCTTCTAACTTCATTCATCCATTTTCTTAGATTTTGATAATTATATTTTGATTTTCGCATAAATTTACATTTTGCACAGTTAGGCATAATGAGCTAGGATTTAAGCTATTAAATAAGAATTCTTTTGATCTTTTGATTCTTTTGAATTATTTTTGTTTTGGAATGGCTAGAAAAAAGGAAACAAAGTTTAAAAAGATCATTATTCAATATCTTAAAGCTACTTAACCAAACCCCTTCAGTTTATAATATAAGCATTCAAACTGAAAGCAAGATTAAAATTAAGGAACAAATTAATTTAAAAATTAAGTAAAAAACTAGAAAGAAGAAGCAGTAGCGCATAGCTGAAACTAGTTCATCCATATCATATTAGCCACTGAAAATTGATCTCAGTGGTGATTATCTTTAGGAATGGGAGAAAATGGAAGTGTTTTTATAAAGAAAATCCTTAAATTTGTAGAAATTTGAGGGCAGGGGGCTCTCAATTGCAAAATTTATTAATATTTATTAATTAATATTAATATTAATTTATTAATATTTATTAATATTTATTAATTATTATTATTAATTATTAATTAATTATTATTTATTAATATTAATTTATTTGGTTTGATTTTTGAAGCTGCCGATAAATTTGTCTGCACTTAATATAATATGCATCTATAACAATAAATAATATGCAATTATAACAATAAAATGCAGTTATAACAATAAAAATATTGGTTGGATCTTAGTTGCCATTGAGCTTGAGAATATGAGGGTGTAACTGAATGTTACACCCTTTAAACCAGTTTCTTTACAAAATTAAATAAAAAAAAACAAGTTTTTCAGCTGAAAGTATGGAGCGACATTAAAACTTAAAACGAACAGAAATTACTCCGTATATGAAAGGGGCTGTTCCCTCCTAAACGCCCCGCTCTTTACGCTAAAATTTGACCCTTTCTAACAACTCTACTTTTTAAAACAATAAAACAAAATTTTTCGCAAAGAGTGGGGTGTTTAGGAGGGAACAGCTCCTTTCACATAAGGAATAATTTCTGTTCGTTTAAAGTTTTAATGTCGCTCCTTACTTTCAGTAGAAAAAATTTGTTTTCTTTATTTAATTTCTGAACGTTTTTGAATTAATACATGTTTTGATTTTGGCTCTCGGCACAAGAATAATTAAAATGAAATTTGGATATTAATTTTTTTGTGGCTAAATGGCTTACTCATAGTTTTAATCGGACGATTTTGAGAAAAAAGGGGTGGGGTGGGAGGCCTATTTGCCCTCTAATTTTTCGGCTACTTAAAAAGGCAATTAGAACTTTAAATTTCTTTTACGAACATTTTATTAGTAATAAATATATGTAACTTAGGAATTAACTTACGTAACGAGCTTCTATATTCATATATTTTTATTACGTATATGAGACGGTTCGTCTTCTCGTCAATACCTCGCTCTTTACGCTAAAGCTTTAATTTTATCCCAATCCTTTTAGAATGACCCCTGAATCACACAGGTCGTAGAATAAAGAGTTGAAACTACATAAAATACTTTAGGGTAAAGAGCGATGTATTTAGGGGGAGATGAATCTCCTCATATGCGTAATAATTTCTGTTAGTTATAAGTTTTAATGCTGCTCCTTACATCTAGTTGAAAAAAAAACTTTTTCACATTTTTTTTTCATTGTTTTTTTAAAGAATGCTACAAAACCCTGCGCCCCCTTCATGAAATTCTCTTCCCCCATGATAAATTCTCCATGGAAAGATCATCCCACATAACCCCCCCCCCCTTCGAATCTCCTCTCCCAACCAGAAAAAATCCCCCTGAAAATGTCTGTACACTTCCCAATAACCATTTTTTTATGCAAACAATAGTCAAAGTTTGTGACTTGTAGCCCCTCCCCCGGGGACAGTGGGGGAGTAAGCTATCGCCAAAGACATAGTTATTGGATTTTTCGACTATGCTGAACAAAATGGCTATCTCAAAATTCTGGTCTGGTGACTTTGGGGAAACAATGAACGTGGAAGGGGCCTAGGTGCCCTACAATTTTTTTGGTCCATTAAGAAGGGCACTAGAACTTTAATTTCCGTTAGAATGAGTCCTTTTGTGACATTCTAGTACCACTGGGTCGATACGTTTATCCCTGGGAAAAAGAAAAAAAAAATAAACACGCACCCATGATCAGACTTCTGGCAGAAAATGCAAAATTCCGTATTTTTGTACATAGGCGCTTGAAACTTCTATAGTAGGGTTCTCTGATGTGCTGAATGTGATGGTGGGATTCTCATTAAGACACTATGACGTTTAAGGGGTATTGTAGTAAAACTCAAAACGAATAGAATTTATTACGTAAATAAGCGGATTACCCCCTCCTCAATACCTCTCTCTTCACGCTGAACTTATTAAGTACTTATAAAAAAGCTTCTTATTGTTCTAAATAAACGACCCAGGTGCTTCAGGAATCGTTCTTACAGAAGTGTGACAAAAAGTCAAACTGTGTGGTAAAGAGCAAGGAATTGAAGAGGGAGCCACCCTACTTATATAGTCCGTTTTTGTCTGTTTTGTCTTACTTCCTGTCTGTTTTGAGTTTATTACGCTCAAACTCTGCAGGCACTGTCAACAACCTCATTCGTATAGGTAACCAGCTCCGATCAGAAAAGTATTAGGAAATATTTGGCATTCTTTTCTTCAATGAAAATTCTGATCAAGACTTAACTTGAGAAAGATTTAGAATTACTTTCCAAATTAAATAGCAATCCTCAAAATAGTAGTATATTTTCAGCACCTGATCTATCATTGTCTATGACCTAAGCGCATTTTGGGGGCAATTAACGCAAATTTGTTCCACAGTATGCGAGGAATTTTTCTTTCTCAGCCACGTTGGTATTATATTTATTCACAAGGTTGAGTAAAGCGTATTCCAAGACATCCATTAGTATAAACGTTTCTTTAAATTCTATGAATCAATGCGCTAATGAATTTGAAATGGAAGTTGGAAAACCTGGCTGTATTGATGAAAAAATGTTGGTACCTTTCATATCGCTGTCAAAACTTTTTTGAAATTCACAAAAATATTATTTTGGGAACTGAAGGAAGATGATAGTTATTCAATGACTAAATCACTTAAAATCCTCGTGAATTCACAAACGTTTCACTAACATTTGCAATAAAAACGTTCATCAATATTTGTCATTCTTTTAACTCAAACTAAGATTTTTGTATGGACACTAGGTTTTTGCTAAAGTCAACCTATATTTTTTCAAAAGTTGGAGAAATGACTATTTTAGGAATAGTATTATTTATTACGTTGACCTCACGAGTGAACGGGACCCCTACTTTATGGGAGCCAGGATCGTGCTTGATTTTTTCTGACACAAAATCTGTACTTTTACCTCAAGGCAACCGTGTTTGATCATACAATTTAAAGCAATATCCGTTCAGCGATAGTTAGTAATTACTTGACTTCTTCAACTAATTGTATAAGTAATTGCAATTGCCGGGAGACCTTCAAAGAAAGAAAAAAAACGTAGAGGATTTTTTGCCCATTTAAAATTTTGGGAATGGCATTGTTAAAACATTCTTTGAATTAAATATTGTGTGTCGTCAGAACTCGTACCTCACGTAAGAAATCTGAATCTGATCTTTTAGCTTAGTTTCCTGACAACAATGACAATTTATGTTAAAACAAACAGAAATTATTACGTATATGAAGGGGACGTCGCCCACTCCTCAATACCTCGCTATTTACGCTAAAGTTTGATTTTTTGTTCCATTTATTTAAAAATGACCCCTGAATCACACCTAACACTTGACCTGACCTGACACACCTGACCCCTGACACTTTATTTCCTGACAAGGTCTTAAAATCCTTCTGAACTCGAAAGCTTTTAACCAGTATTAGAGGTTTAAGATCTATGAAGTTTATTCTCTGAAAAAATAGGAAGGATGACGCCTAATAAGTAAATAAGTAACTTAAGAACTTTCGGAATTGCGAAATTTTCACCAACGTCTTCTATATCACTAGTGTTCAATCACAGCTTGTGCTGTATCACGATTTGTACCATATGTAAGAAGTTTGAATTTGATTTCTCAATTTTACTTTCTAGCAACAAAAGGAAAAACGACAGTTAGTCACTGAGTAAGTCACTTTAGAACTTTCTGAAAAGGATTTTTTTTCACCACTATTTGTTATATCAATAGCTTTAAGTTGCAACTCGTACCATTTGTAAGAAGTTTAACTTGGGGCCTCTAGCTTAATTTTCTCGCTTAATTTTCTAGCTTAATTTTCTAGCTTCTAGTAAATTGTTCACTATTACTTGTTATATCATTCTTATTAAATCACAACTCACACCATATCGAAGAAGTACGAATTGGGGCTCCCAAAATCCTTTTCCGACGAAAACAGAAAGGATACCAAATAGTTAACGAATGAATTATTATTCCTTTTATATTTGCTTAATCACTGGTATTAAAACACAGTGCATACCGTATAGCAGAAGTTTGAATTAGGTCTCCCAGTTTCATTTTATGATAAAAACAGAAAGAATGCCAATGATTTAATGAATGAGTGACTTAGTCACTATCTCTGAATGAGACAAATTTTCACCCATATTTGCTTCATCACTAGTTTTAAATCACAGTGCGTACTGTATGGAAGAAGTTTGAATTGGGTCTCCCAACTTTAGTTTCTGACAAAAACAGAAACAATGACCACTATTTGATGAATTAATCGCTTGAGCCATCTCTGAATGGGACAAATTTTCACCGATATTCGGAACACCGTATGTAAGAAGTTTGAATTGGATCTCCATACTTCCTTTTTCTGTTAAAAACTACACAGGACGACAAATAGTTAATAAGCAAATCACTTAAGATTTGGTAAATTTGAAAACTTTTCAACTATATTTCCTATATTGTTAAGACCAAATCACATATATTTTTATAGAACAAAATCACTTCTAACCCAAATAAACTGTGTAGAAAACTACTAATCATAATTAGAGAAACGACCATTACGATGTGATTTCAAACACCTTTTTTTATAACATCCACGTTAGAAAGTCAGACACAGAATGACATTCTATTCTATTTTGAACCATCTTATATACTTATTCAGTATTTTGATATATTCAAGCTTCGATCTGGGGAGTTTGAGAAAAACCGTCATTCACATTCATGCCGGTTCATCTGCAAGTCCGAGCAGCAGCATAATTATCAAGTTAATACGACTTTTCTGCTTTGCAAAGTAGGCTAGGAATGCAAATCCCTTTCGAATTTTTCGTCTTCCCCTTTTCCATCTATAATCTATTGCCCTCCCTACTTTGTTAGTCAAGCAGATACTAAAAGGTCTGAATATGGAAAATTTAATGCACTTCATGATTACAGGCAGAATCGGAAAGGTAAATTCTATTGCAAGGATATTTAAATTTGAAAAAATACTATTGCCAATAAAGAAGTAAGCTAAACTTTATATTTTCTTATTTGGAGGGGGGTATTTTCTCAGTTTAGGTTGATTCAAACTTCTCCTACTTAGAACAAAACTTTTAAATGGTCATATAATCTTTAAATGTCCTCATTTAAGCATGGTAGATTAGTATCGATTAGTATTTGTATCGATTAGTATAGTAGAAGCCCCCCCCTGGGTAAGTATAAAGGATAATTCTCGGTAAGATAGAAAATTATGTTCTAAGTAAATACTAGTTGGCGCTAAGTCTTAAAAATGTCGCCTCCTTGGACTTGTCTTTGTGTTTTGGGGTTGGTCGTATTAAGGGGAGGGTAGAAACATCATTCAAAAATAGTCATTTTGGCTTTACCACTATGAAATGGTAAATAAAAACAGACAGTTATTTTGGCGTCATTTCAGTTATTAGAATGTCTCCCTCTCCTCAATACCTTGCTTTTAAGCTAATTTTTTTTAGAACTTAAAGGACCTTATTATTCTAACTACACGGCCTTTGTGATTCGGGGGTAATTTTTAAATAAATGGAACAAAAAATTAAACTTTTGCGTAAATAGCGATGTATTGAGGAGTGGGCGACATCCCCCTCATATACGTAATAATTTCTGTTTGTTTTAAGTTTTAATGTTACTCCATTATTTTCAGTTGAAAAAAACTCGTTTTTCTTTATTTATTTAATAAGAGCAGAGAGCCAACTGATCTCTTTGTAGGTGGACGAGAAAGATCTGAAGCCTCATTAACATATTTTCTTATGCCCAGGTTTTCTAACTTTTAGTATCAGATCCCCCAGATAAACATGGAGGAAGGGAAAAGTGATACTCCCTAGATTTTCCTGATTCCAATGACGTTCGTTTTGATTAGGCCTGTAACGTGGGTGCTTTGAGGTTCGGCTCCCGTCTTATTGTCGAAATACGTTGTGACTTTAAATACGTTGTAACTTTCATATACTTATTTACACGATAGAGTAAGGGGGAGTAGCATGCTGTAAAATCAGAATTCGTTTGAATGATGTTTCTTGGGAAAAGTATAAATGATAATCCTAAAATTAACTACTGATATTCCAGCCCTTCCCCCGACAAAGATTTAAGGGGTATCCATTCTCAGGGATGAGCATCAGTCTGCAAACATTATTATAGGAAATTAGTATTGAACGTAGACAGCGAAAGCTGAGGGAGTGGCAGCCTTTATCACATTAAAGAGGGCCCTTAGATGAAGTTGATTCATGAAAAAGAACTCAAGTTAATAGCCAACATTGTCGGTGGAAATGAGACTAAAAAAAAAAAATATTTTGATTACATCACATTCACAAATCAAAATTGTAGATTTGCTCATCAGGGTTGTTTGCAAAATTAAAAGAAATGGGGTTAAACACCCTGGAAAGGAATGTAATCTATATGAGGATTATGCCAAGTTATCATAAACACCTGAGATTCCCGAAGCGACTATCTACCAACCCTATCTATCTACCATACAAAATTTCAAAGGAAGTTTGAAGTTCTCGGGCTTGTACTAAGCAGGCAAAGAGACATACGACAGGAAAGTACTGATTTCTGACATTTGTCCCGTAAAACAACAATTCTAATCCAAACAGGGCTAAAACGCCAACGCCAAAGGTTCTGAAATAATAAAGTGGTTTGAAATTATCCTGTTATAAAGTGGTTTGAAATTATTAGTAGTCTGAAATATGAATGAAATGGTATTTTAGTTTCAGAGGGCAAAAGGGCAGAGTGCAGCCCATTTGTCCCTAAAAACATGTGCAGTCCATACAAAAAATAACCGTTGTTATAAACCGTTTATCTAATAAAACAAATGATTATAGAGTATTACATAATCTTCCACCAGCGATAGGGATGAGTAGAGAGGTGTGGCCAATGCGTTATCCAGGAGTTTTACGGGGGGTTTAAATCTTCCTTTCACTCCGAAATGTTTGTCCGACTCGAAAAAACGTAACAAAAATGCATATAAACATACAATGCAATTTTTAAAGTTTTTGTATGAAAAAATTCCGCCCTCTCCCCCGAAGAAAAATCCTTGATATGACCTTGGATGTGGCCTACCTAAGACCTTAAGAAGGGAATTTTCAGGCCAACATTTTTGGCTCTCCATGAGAGGTACTTCAGATGAATATAAAGGGGTTTAACTTCTGACATCTCTTTGTTTGATAAATATTTTTTGGCCTAAGTGCTTTATGTGGTTACTGAGGGGGTTAGCACTCTGTTTTTACTGTGGAAACGATTATTTTCAGTGGAAAGCATTATTTTTATTGCAAAAATTATGATAAAAAGTTAATTTTCGTAAACAGTGAACAGTTTGATTCCGTCTTAATCAGGAATAAGAAAAACAAGTTTTTTCAAAAGAAAGTAAGGAACAACATGAAAACAAACAGAAATTACTAGGTGTTTAAAAAAAAACCTCTTATTTTTATGATTGAGCAACCTTTGTATCTCTGTAGTTGCTCTAGAAGAACTGGGATAAACAGTCAAACCTTTTTGTAACGAGCGAGGTCTTGAGGAGGGGCAACCCTCTTTAGGGAGTGTGTCCCCCTTTTTCGAAATTCAGGCAAATTTCCTCAGGCTTGTAGCCTTCGATGGGTAAAGTTAAACTTAATGAATCTTATATATTTAGAATCAGCATAATAGCCATATTATTTTTATATATCCATTGATATCAAAATTCCATTCGAGTTTTGGTTACTATTAAGCCGCGTCGCTTCTTACTTACTGTTTGTTACCACGGACTGTTTGTATCTTAATATTATTTTGTTCATATTTTTTTTTCTTAAAGCATCTGTAAATAGTGGTGGGTTGACGGGTCGGTATCCTCCCTTGTATTTACTACAAACCTGAGTACAGAGTTGCAAGCAATCGGAAATTCAATAATTCCAAACATTTTTTTCTCCAATAAAATTACAAAGTGACACCGAAACTTAAAATGGATAGAAACTATCCTGTAAAAGGGGGTTTACATCTTTTAGCCTTGAATTGTTTAAGCTAAGCATTTACTAGTGCTTAACTCAAAGTCATTTTAGGGGTTAACAAATATAACCCTTAGGTAACTGGTGTTAGAGGGTGGTAGCTTGCCGTATGAATTTGATATTTTTCTCTTTGTTTCATGTCACTCTTTACTTTCATATAATTTTTTTTTTATTTTAGTCTCCTGTAAAACTGACATGATGTCATAAAGGGCAGAGGCACCATTTGGGCCAAATCTTGGGGTGGGCATGAACTCCATTTTAGGCCCCCCCCAACTTTCACGTCAGAAAAAATTCGAGTTTTGGCAGCACATCGATCGAATATTCTAAGTAAAAAATCATTTTCAGCACCCATGTGTTGCATGGAAATGTACTGTAACCCAATGTGGAACTCAGCCACACTGACATCTAAGATAAATTATAACGTCAAAGATCATAATCAACGAGGTTAATTAATTAAACTGAAAGTGGAAAATTCAACCAGACTAAAGGCTGGCCCTCCTCAGCGAGAAACTTTCTTATTTAAGTAAACAATACGTCGGTGAAAGTAATAGGCGTACAGTAATTTCAAATCAATTGGAGAGAATGGATTATGTTGGACATAATTGATTATTATGGCCGGCAAAGGGCCCATTGTGGTGGAAGCTTGGGCCCCCCTGAAAAATCCCCTGACCCCCCCCAAAGGGCGCCTCTAATAAGGGGTATATACTTAAGACGCTTCTGCAAATCTCATTTATACTGGCGTATAAAGGGTAAATCAATTTGAATCTTTCCTATTTGACCATAGTCCTTTAAAGAAGAAATTATATGAAAATACACATACACAAAATTATTGATTGCTAAAACTGGAATTCGATCTTTAACACAAAGGATTCAAAAACCTTTAATCTTTATCTTTTTAGTCGATAGTTTCAATACTCCTCTGTATTTGAAAGGATCAAATACATCACATTAAATAAATCTATCCCTGTTTTTGCAAGCTGATAAGGGATGAATTTTGAAACATTAGGACCGTCACTAAATCCACCCCCCACGTGACACTTTCTAAGGATCTTTAATGTGTTTGCCCAGAAAGTTTTATAACTTTCCCAGCTTTCCGTTTTGTTTGTTTTAGGGCTTTACTGCGTCACTGACTGAAAGTAAATGTTTGTACATAGGCATTGTTAGGGTCTGAAAAGACCTGGAATATGTGATGGTGAAGGGACCAATAATGCGATGATTTGTTTCCAAAATCTAATAAAGTTCAGGAAGATGGCGTGCTAAGCTAATTTGTTTCAGGTTATAACGTATAGAAATAGCCATGGTACGTCTACCGCTTGTTTGTTTTTGCTATTATTTTATTCTTAATCATTTGGTCTTGATTCGTACTTTATATAAATGTGAATCCACTTCTTACTATTTTGAATAAATGTAAACCAAAACGACAGAATTCAAAATAAATAATTGTATCAAAGGTAAAGGCACAGATATTGCTATCGACGAATAAATTAATCCTAAAATGAACAGAAAATCAAATGAACAAACAAGTCAAAGTATCAAGAGTAGGCTTTACTAAAAATAGAAGTAGGGCTATCGTTCCTTAAGCTTTTTAAGGGCAATACGGTCATTTTCATTTTACTTTAACCTAACCGTATTTGAATAATTAATCTGATCGATTAATTAATCTGATTAATTAATCTGATCAGATCTTAATTAATTAGATCTATTAATTGGATTAAAATACAATTTTAGTCTTATTAAAGTATTCCACGAATCGATACAGCCCACTATTTCTTTCGATTTTCTATACTATTTTTTTCAAATATTGAGTATTCTACATTTCTTTCGATATGCTTCTTTGCAATGCTGTGTCATTTTCTAAGCTATAAAACTTCATCGAGAGGCGCCACTCCTCAGGGTTACCTTGCGCCACCGTTAGCAGTTATGGTTCAAGTTAGGCAGCCCTCTGAAAGATCTACTCTACCGCCACTATGAAGCCACTATTTTATCTATGATTACTTGTAAAAAAAAGTAAATACAATAATAATAACTAACTATGATTCGATTTTTTACTCCAAATACCGTTTATAGTTGGTATAAATCTAATCAAATAAAAAAAAAACAAGTTTCTGCAGCTAAGAGCATAAGTCTAAAGGACGAAACTTAAAAAGAACAAAATTTAAAACTTAAACAGAACAGAAATTATTCCGTATATAAGGGGGCTGCCTCCTCCTCAATCCCTTGCACTTCACGCTGAAGTTTTTTAGTGCTCCAAAAAAGCTTCTTGTTCTTATCAAATGGCCCTTGTGTTTAAGAAGTCGTTCTTAGAAAACTGGGACAAAAAGCCAATCTTTAGCATATATAGCAAGGTGCTGAAGAGGGGACATATCCCCTAATATACAGAACAATTTCTTTTCGTTCTAATTTTTATTTTTAATGTTGTTTCTTATTTTCAGTTGAAAAAAACTAGTTTTTTTTATTTAATATATTATATTTTCAAATCATGCTGGGAAATCAACCTCCCCTTCCATATAAAATCCCCTATAAATCCTCCATGGAAGTTTCTTTCCGTGTACCCCCTCCCCCTCCTGGGAAATTCGATCTTTGCTGAAAATTCTCCCTGGAAAACTTTCTCGGGACAGGTCCGCCTAGAAAATTCTCCTTAGCCTTTTTTCATTCGAAAGAGGATTGTTTACATTTAACTTCTGATTGTTTTTAAAATCATATAGGAAATCCCAAAACTTGAAGTTTACCCCAGAAAACCCCCTTCCTCCTCCAATGGAAAGCTTCTCCCTCGAAAAATTCCCCAACAAAGAATTACCCCCACGGAAAATTCTCCCATAAAAATCCCCCAGGAAACTCCAACCCCGTTGAAAATTCACCTCGGGCAACTTCCCTTCCCACAGAAAATTCTCCCCATTCATAAGAAGCCAATTATCTTGATGTGTCTATTGATATTAAAATCCCGTTTTTAGTGTTTTGGTTATTACTGGGCCGTTCTGTTCCTTTCTTACAGTTCGTCACCACGAACTGTTCGATATGGGGATATATTTTTACTTACGGCCTCTGGAGTTAGGATACATTCAAAAAATAACCCACACAATCATTTTGGTTGGCCACCCATAGTTTAGGCAGAGCACTTGGTAAGTTGACGAGTTATAAGTGTTGAAAGTTCTCGCGTTACTTATAAAAGAGGTCGAAACTCGTGAAATGGTACAATTTAATGTTGGCTGTATTGTGCAGACAGAATTACTAGAGGGGAGCGTCTTCAAAGGTAAGATGAAGATTCTGCAACTGCATTTCCATAGATACATTTCAAGATGTCATACAACTTGAGGAAATTTATGAATTTTTTCAACGGGCTGTTTCACTAAAAGGAGCTTTCAACCGGTCTCCTAATTTTGCAATTTCAGACGAACAGAACCTTTTTACGAATTTTTCTTTTAAAATTTGACTGAATACTAAAAATCGAAAACCAGTTAATGACCTATATGGATTAAAGAGAGACTTGAAATTCTCTAAACTTGAAATTCAGTATCCGTGAGGACGGGGGTTCGAGTCCTGGTGTCACTAGTTATTTGGTTTGGAAGGAGGGTCAGTGGCTTGGCTCTGTAAGCTCAGCCAGAGTCGACCCAGCTTTAAATGGGTACCTAGAGAAATATTTGGACGGTAAACAGGAAGGGTGTGGGAAAGCACATGATGGCTGGCACCCAGCCCCCGTTGCAGTTCCTTACTGAAGGACCATGAAATAGAAAGCAGAACCTATGGTGGGAACTTCAAAGTCAAATAAAGTATAACTTTTTCCCTTTGCCTATCGAGGACAATAGTCGAGTTTGAACAGAATTGATGATTGTCAACACAGTAAGAATCAGAATCTCAGTCATTTAATCAAAACATCTGTCATAAAAACATAAAAATGCACTAAATGGCGCATTTTTTACAATCATGGTTATTCCAGTAGGGGCAATCTAGTGAAGAACAAGTCACGGCGCAAAGTAACCAAAAACTTACAATTATACGCTAGAGTATTTCATTTTTAACTTATGAAAACGTGTAAAAAACGGAGCAGAAAGCAGTATCTGAAAGCTGAGTGGTGAAAGGGAAGTTCCAAAAAAGTTGGTTATACCGCATGCAACTAACTTCAGTTTATTTTTCGTTCGAGGGTTTGCACGGGCTGGCATAGTAGGTGGTTGTAATGTGCCATGTTGAGGACATGGCAAATTGAAAACGGAACAGTAAGAAGTTTTTGAAGCGGATCATCAACTGAAATTGGCACTTACAAAGACATTGGTAAACCTTTTCTAAAATTAAAATTTGGCGTTTTACACATTTAGAATTCACCACAAAATCAGGAGCAGAGACATGGCAAAAATCAGGACATGGCAAATTGAAAACGGAACATTAAAAGTACGAAGTTTTTGAAGCGGATCATCAACTGGTAGATCATCAACACTTACAAAGACTTGGTAGAATTTTTCTGAAATTAAATTATAGTATTTTACATATTTAGAGTTCACCACAAAATCAGGTTCTTTTGATGCGTAAATTTCGATTGAATTCCTGTTGTTATTTTTAGTTTCAGTTTTTTTTTATAATGATTATTATTTACTTAGTTTTCATGACCATGAAGGCTTTGACAGGGTCTTTGGTTTTACACGTCTAAGCATGTATAGCTAAAAACCTCACTGTATATGTAAATTTTTCTAAATGTAAAAACATATCTTAAAAAAACGTAAATTCGACTTTTAAACTTTTTTCTTTCTAGTATTTCCTCCTTGGTAGTTTCCAGCCAGGAAAATGGAAGTAGTTTTTCTATCTTCTAATAAATTGGACTCTAGGGTTTTACTGAAACACGTTATGCAAATGAAAAATTCTCCGACAGTTTAAGGGGATCATAACTGAAAAGGGATAACTGATGCCAGTCTTTGCTGGATATCCCCAAAGTAATAGACCACAAGGGATCTCATCGATCAACGAAATCTGGTGCTGGTGACAGAGAAATCTCGAATTATCTGGAGATATCTAGGGAATAGCGATCAACGTTCTGTCACTACCGTAACTAGGGAAAGAAAATTTCTGTCTCTAATTTAAGCTTATAGTAGGATCTATTTCTTCTACAAGAATAAAGAATAAATAAAACAAAAAATTAATTCAAAGAAAATCATATAAGCCACTTGTATAATCCGTCCTTACATCTATAAGCATAATTATAGTTTAGCTGTTGCTAAAGCAGCATAGTCTTTGTACAGCGTGACCTGTATATATCATGGTAATAATAGTGTCTAAAAAATTCTTCCCATTTAAGCAGTTCTCGATGAAGAAAGATGGAGGGAGAGATCCCAATCCAGAATTATCCTGAAAACTTTAAACGATTTTGGCGTCAAATTTCACTGAAAAAATTACCTAATAATTTCAGTATTAAAAAATCATGACAGGGCTCCTCTTATGAACAAAACTAAGTAAAAAAAACAAGCTTTTTCAACTGAAAGTAAGGAGCGACATTAAAACGAACAGAAATTATTCCGTATATGAAAGGGTTGTGCCCTCTTCAACGCCTCGCTGTTTACGCGAAAGTTTGACTCTTTCTCACAACTCTACTTTTTAAAACAATAAAAAACTTTAGCATAAAGAGCTAGGCGTCGAGGAGGAGACAACCCATTTCCTATACGAAATAATTTCTGTTCTTTTTAAGTTTTCATGTCGCTCCTTATTTTCAGTTGAAAAAACTTGTTTTTTTTTATATATTTAATTTCTGAACGTTTTTGAATTAATGCATGTTTTGATCTTGACTCACCGTACATAAATAAATAAAACTAAATTCGTATATTATTTTTTTTGGTTAAATGGCTTTCTCATAGTTTTGATCGGGCAATTTTGAAAAAAAAGGGTGGGGGAGGAAGCCCATGTGCCCTTCACTTTCGGCTACTTAAAAAGGCCACTAGAACTTTATATTTTTTTACGAACGTTTTTACTAGTAATAAATATACGTTACTTATGAACGAGTCAAACAGTTCGTGGTAACGAACTGTAGTAAGGAGCGACCCGGCTCAATAGTAAACGAAACTCTAAAAAACGGAATTTCGATGCTAAAAGATATATCAAAAGAATCGGATTTTTATGCTGATTTCAAATATATAAGTTTCATCAAATTTAGTCTTTGTCATCAAAAGTTACGAGCCTGAGAAAATTTGCCTTATTTTGGAAAATAGGGGGTAACACCCCCTAAAAGTCATAGGATCTTAACGAAAATTACACCATCGCATTCAGCGTATCAGAGAACCCTATAGAAAAAATTTCAAGGTCCAATCTACAAAAATGTGGAATTTTGTATTTTTTGCCAGAAGACAAATCACGGGTGCGTGTTTATTTGTTTTTTTTTTTTTTGTTTTTTTTCCCAGGGGTCATCGTATCGACCAAGTGGTCCTAGAGTGTTGCAAGAGGGCTCATTCTAACGGAAATGAAAAGTTCTAGTGCCCTTTTTAAGTGACCAAAAAAATTGGAGGGCACCTAGGCCCCCTCCCACGCTCATTTTTTTCCCAAAGTCAACGGATCAAAATTTTGAGATAGCCATTTTGTTCCGCATAGTCGAAAACCATAATAACTATGTCTTTGGGGATGACTTACCCACACAGTCCCTGGGGGAGGGGCTGCAAGTTACAAACTTTGACCAATGTTTACATACAGTAATGGTTACTGGGAAGTGTACCGACGTTATCATGGAGATTTTTTTGTTTGGGTGTGGGGTTCAGGGGAGGGGGATATATGGGAGGATCTTTCCTTGGAGGAATATTTCATGGGGGAAGAGAAATTCAATGAAAAGGGCGCAGGACTTTCTAGCATTACTATAAAAAAAACAATGAAAATATAAACATGAAAAAGTTTTTTTCAATTGAAAGTAAGGAGAAGCACTAAAACTTAAAAGGAACAGAGATTATTACGCATATGAGGGGTTCTAAAAATACTTTAGCATAAAGAGCGAGGTATTTAGGAGGAGATAAACACTTCACTCTTTATGCTAAAAATTTCTTAAATAATTTCAACTATTTATTCTACGGCCTTTCTGATTCAGGGGTCATTCTTAAAGAATTGGGATAAAACAAGATTTAGTGTGAAGAGCGAGGTATTAACGAGGGGACCAACCCCCTCATATATATAATCAAA
This sequence comes from Artemia franciscana, assembly GCF_032884065.1. NCBI lineage: Eukaryota > Metazoa > Arthropoda > Branchiopoda > Anostraca > Artemiidae > Artemia > Artemia franciscana. Next base: position 50,266,581 of record NC_088864.1, read on the forward strand.
AATATAAGAATATAAAAGTTTGTTACGTAAGTTAATTCTTAAGTTACGTATTTTTTTTTACTAATAAAAACGTTCTTTAAAAATAAAAGACCTAGTTGCCTTTTTAAGTAACCGAAAAATTGGAGGGCAACAAGACCTCCTTCACCACCCCTTATTTCTCAAAATCGTCTGATCAAAACTAAGAGAAAGCCATTTAGCCGAAAAAAGAATTAATATGCAAATTTCATTTTAATAATTTATGTACGGAGAGCCAAAATCAGACATACATTAATTAAAAAACTTTCAGAAATTAAATAAAAAAAAACAAGTTTTTTTAAATGAAAGTAAGGAGCGACATTAAAACTTAAAACGAACAGAAATTACTCCGTATATGAAAGGGGCTTTTCCTCCTCGACACCCCGCTCCTTGCGCTAAAGTTTGATTCTTTCTCGCAACTCTACTTTTTAAAACAATAAAAAACTTTAGCGTAAGGAGCGGGGTGTTGAGGAGGAGAAGCCCCTTTCATATACGGAGTAATTTCTGTTCGTTTTAAGTTTTAATGTCGCTCCTTACTTTCATTTAAAAAAACTTGTTTTTTATTTATTTAATCTCTGTATGAAACAGCTAACGGCATATACTTTTTGTGTAGTCGAGGTAGCCATTTTATCTTCTTGCGTATTTAATTCATATTATTTTGAAAAATGGTCAGAAATTAAACAAAAATTTAAAAATTCAAATAAAAGTAGGAACAATTGTCCAGGGGGATTTAAAAACAATTTTTTTCAACTGTAAGTAGGATCTGTTTAAACCCAAATCGAACAAAAATCATTCTGAAATAAGGGGGGCTACCTCCTTCTGATCCTTGCTTTTTACGCTAAAGTTTGACTTTTTGTCCTAATTCTTTAAGAACACTTCCTGAAACACAAAGACTTTTTAAATGAAATAAGAAGCTTCTTAAAGCAATAAAAAATTTTGCGTAACAAGCCAGAGGTTGAGGAGGGGATGGTCCCCCTCTCATTTAAGGAATAAATTATGCTTGTTTTAGGTTTTAACGTTGCTCCTTACTTTCTATTAAAAAAAGCTTGCTTTTTGTTGGCTTGTTTGGTTAATCTGGAAGAAAAGATCAAGAATATGGATTTTTTATTTCCATCAAATAATCTTTTGTAGAATTTATTGTGCATTTTTAAAATATTTAAAAACACAAAATTAATTCGGGGGGGGGGGACTGTGTGCCTCACCTAGGCATTTTTTATTCAAAAATTTGCGTGTATTCACCTAAAAGGAGCTTAAAGGCATGAGCTTGGTATTCTTTGGGGTCGTCCTCTAGGCATATTTCATGCTAGTGAAGAATATTGTCTGCATAAATGACCTTTAACACAATGCATGACGTCATTGCAATAATATCACGTATCTTTTTTACTTTTTAAATACATATGAATATAATGTCATTCACATAAAAAATTTTGTTTTATTTTAAAAATTAAGGCTCTAAAGTCTAGTCAGTCCAAGGGTGGACGTCCTTCCCATGACCCACCAAAACGTTGCCATACCCCACCGGAGGGGCCTGCCCACGAAGTTGGGAATTACATATCTACAACAATGATGCATAATAGCGGGCTTACATATGCCTGATTATGCAAGAATCGTTGGTTCGTTCAGAAAAGGGGTTTGTTGAAGCTCAAACTCACCTAGATTGTGAAAATTGCATTTGAGTAGGCTTTTAATTCATTATAATCAGAAGTGTATGTAAAGGCGTAGGGTACCCTGATAGATAAATCGTCGGGTCGATTAAAAAATTGTGTTCCTTAAGACCTGACGAAAAATCCAGGATTTTACTGAAAACTTACTAATGTTTCCGTGATTTACCTAAGTATCCAATTCAGTCGGTAAGATCGTCACTCAACTGATTGGACAATCATTACAATTCTCTGCCTCTACTGTGCTCCCTTACCCCCAAATATTCATGGTATTTAGACCTCGACATACATTACATTGAGAGAGTACTGTCCTTAGTTGAACCCTCAGACCCTTAGAAATAGAACCAACGTAGGACAAGGTAGAACAACCTGGCCCTAGTGAAATGGTGCTCTGGCTAATCCCCTATCATTAATTTATGTCAAAAAAATTACAAAATGTCTTTAACCTATTTTGTAGTTAAGAGCTAAGAACTAAGAGCTTTTCGTCAGTTTATTTTTGATTGAGAATAATCATTAATTTTTTCTAATCTTTATTACCAAAATAGTTTGAAGGATATTTTTTGGGTGGATTACCATTGCCTTCCTATTATTTATCTCTCTTTCCTATATTTACTGTGTAATTTTCTTCAAGTATCAACTACTTTTGGAAATTTCCCATCGATCTTCACCTCGTGATGTCAGTTCCGACTGAAAGCCTAATGTAAAAGATCCAAGGCGCTTAAAATATTTTGATTAGCCTAATTTTTATTTCAGAACACGTATAGAAACTCTCCCCGGAAATGCAGCTGAATATTTTGTTATGCCGATTTTATTTCCAAGGTGTCATATTCCTACTCAAAAGAGAAGGAAGTAATGGAGTCTTAAAAATGGTTTTTCAAACAGTTCGTGGTAGCATACTGTAGTAAGGAGTGACCCGGCTAAATAGTAACCGAAACCCTAAAAAGAGAAATTTTAATACCAACGGTTATACCAAAGGAACTGCATTTTAATGCTGATTTTAAATATATTAGTTCCGTCAAATTTGGTCCTACCCATCAAAAGTTAAGAGCCTGAGAAAATTTGCCTTATTTTAGAAAATAGGGGAAAACACCCACTAAAAGTCATAGAATCTTAACGAAAATCGCCTCAACGCCCCGCTCTTTACGCTAAAGTTTGACTCTTTCTCACGACTCTACTTTTTAAAACAATAAAAACTTTAGCGTAAAGAGTGAGGCGTTGAGGAGGGGACAACCCCTTTCATATACGGAATAATTTCTGTTCGTTTTAAGTCTTAATGTCGCTCCTTACTTGCAGTTAAAAAAACTTGTTTTTTTTTATTTAATGATAAATAGTGGTCAATAGCTAGCCTGAAGATGAATTAGGCATTACCAAGTAGCAAACATTTTTAAAGAAATTAATTGACAAATTGAACAGAGTGACACCTGGTCCAATAAAAGGAACGTATTTGAGGGGATGTTAACTCCCAGGTCCTCATATCTGGGTTTTTGAAATATATAAAATAAAGAATCACCCTATATACACGTCCACTGGGATTTTTACGAATTGCTATACCATTTTTATTTAAATTACTACACAAATTAATGTTTGATGAATTTGCCACAATCCCTTCCTCCTTTCCTCGCCTGAAATAGATTCTTGCGTGCACCAGTTCTGACATGCATTGACTTCAGTACCTAAATTCACACCTGAAAACACGGGGACAAGAACTTGGGGGTCCTCCACTTGAATTCTATAGAGAATATCCCAGAATGATTTTCTAGAAACATGTTTAATAATGATAAATTGAATATTTGGCTGTAAAATAAAATTATTTTTTACTCATTATTTCAAAATAATTCTTCAATAAATTTATGTTGTAAATTCATAGTTTTTCAAAAATCTTCGAAAATCAGGCAGATTTGCTCAGGTTCGTAGCTTTTGATGGGTAACATTAAACTTAATGAATTTTATGTACTTGGAGTCGGCAAAAAATGTATATATATGTATATATATATATATATATATATATATATATATATATATATATATATATATATATATATATATACAAGCCCCCCCGCGCGCGTAAGTCGTTACGCGCCATAATAGTTACGCGCCATTGTAGTTGTGTCCCTATGTCCCACCTGTGAATATAGATAGATATATATATATGGTTTTAACTACGTAAAACTTGCGAATATACAACATTCTTTGCTGTCCCATTGTCTTTGCATATAAATAGATTGTCAGGTTTACCGACTCTTGAACATGCAACATATAATGGTCCATGGGAAAACAATCTGTATTCAGATCTATACCTCATGATTCTAATGATTGCCCTTGAGCTTTGTTGATGGTGATTGCTAATCGACCATTCCCTGTCCCGGTGTCCCGGTCGTCATTTACATCCCCCTGTTTCCCCCGGTGTCCCCGTTGTAGTTGTGTCCCTGTGTCCCGGTCGTCATTTATATTCCCTGTGTCCCGGTCGTCATTTGTATCCCGGTGTCCCGGTCTGTATATACATTCGTTTTTTAGTTTATTTTTTCTCCTTTATTTTTTTCCTTTTTTTTCTTTTTTAGCTTATTTAGATTTTTAGATTTTTTAGTTTTTTTATTAGTTTTTAGTTTTTTTTTCTTTTTAGTTTTTTTGTCCCGGTCGTCATTTATATCCCCCTGTTTCCCCCGGTGTCCCCGTTGTAGTTGTGTCCCTGTGTCCCGGTCGTCATTTATATTCCCTGTGTCCCGGTCGTCATTTGTATCCCGGTGTACCAGTCTGTATATACATTCGTTTTTTAGTTTTGTTTTTCTCCTTTATTTTTTTCCTTTTTTTTTCTTTTTTAGTTTATTTAGATTTTTAGATTTTTTAGTTTTTTTATTAGTTTTTAGTTTTTTTTTCTTTTTAGTTTTTTTGTAGTTTTTACCTTCTTTTTAGTTTTGTTAATTTTTTTTTTTACTTGTGTCCTGGTCGTCATTTATACTCCCTGTGTCCCGGTGCTTTGTTGATTGCTAATCGAACATTCCTTTTGTCCTGGTCGCTTTCTCTTTGAGTGTCGTCATTTATTTTTTTCTTTTTTAGTTCTTTTAGTTTTTACCTTTTTTAGTTTTTTTAGTTTTTTACCTTTTTTTAGTTTTTTTAGTTTTTTTAGTTTTTTAGCTTTTTATTTTTTTTATTAGTTTTTAGTTTTTTTGTAGTTTTTGCCTTTTTTTAGTTTTTTTAGTTTTTTAGCTTTTTTATTAGTTTTTAGTTTTTTTTGTAGTTTTTGCCTTTTTTTAGTTTTTTTAGTTTTTTAGCTTTTTTATTTTTTTTATTAGTTTTTAGTTTTTTTTGTAGTTTTTGCCTTTTTTTAGTTTTTTCAGTTTTGACGTCACCTGATCCAGTTTTTTCAGGTGACGTCACCTGATCCACGATCCACAGATCCACAGACAACTTATTTTTATATATATAGATAGTTTTTTTTTTTACTTATGTCCTGGTCGTCATTTATACTCCCTGTGTCCCGGTGCTTTGTTGATTGCTAATCGAACATACCTTTTGTCCTGGTCGCTTTCTCTTTGAGTGTCGTCATTTATTAGTTTTTTCCTTTTTTTTTTTAGTTTTTTATTGGTTTTTACCTTTATTTTAGCTTATTTTTCAGTTTTTTCCTTTTTTTTAGTTTTTTTTTATTTTTTATTTTTTTTAGTTTTTTACCTTTTTTTAGTTTTTTTAGTTTTTTTAGTTTTTTTAGTTTTTTAGCTTTTTTACTTTTTTTATTAGTTTTTAGTTTTTTTTTTGTAGTTTTTGCCTTTTTTTAGTTTTTTCAGTTTTTTTTTAGTTTTTTATTGGTTTTTACCTTTATAGTTTTTTTAGTTTTTTAGCTTTTTTATTTTTTTTATTAGTTTTTAGTTTTTTTTGTAGTTTTTGCCTTTTTTTAGTTTTTTCAGTTTTGACGTCACCTGATCCAGTTTTTTCAGGTGACGTCACCTGACACATCCATCCACACATCCATCCACACATCCACAGACAGACAACTTATTTTTATATATATAGATATATATATATATTACCACGAACTGTTTGTTACCACGAACATTTTGTTACCACGAACTGTTCGAATTTATACTGATTTTTGTTTTTATTTCCATCACCTATATTAAACATAAAATATATTGTAGAATTTCTTGTGCATGTTTAAAATATTAAAAAAAGACAAATTGATAGCACTAGGACTATAGACTAGCTTTAGACTTTGTATGATAGCTTGAAATTCACTATTGTATAGAGAGAAATAGCCGGATTTCCAGAGTTCATATTATGTCTTATTTAATCTTCATTTCAAGTATTACTTAAGCATATTTCTTACAAATTAAGATTGTATATTACTCACTGTTGGTATTATAGCTGATGAGATCAAAATGCTATGTGATAAATCAAGCCAATATTTCTGTATACTCTTCAATGACTTTGCGGTCATTAATAAACTATTTAATTTTACGTTTATGTTCTTTAGAAAACTTTAAGGGTATACTGAAAGTTGCTGTTGTCATAACTGGCGTAAGACTATGAAAAGCTTTAAAGATTAGTTTATTGTTGTCAGGCTACATACTCAATTTCAACTCGCAAATCAATATTCCTGTTTTTACACTTGACTTTTGTGTTTTCAGTAAAGCGCTAGTTTTGTAGAATCCTAGAAACATAGGGAAACACAATCATTTGGTTTATTTGCTCTATTTCTATTGATATATATTAGTTAGGCTGTGAAGTAATAATTTTTGTCTGTTTTAAGTTTCAACTTCGCTCTTTACTTCCCTTGGAAAACCTTGTTTTTTTAATTAATAAAATAGGAAACAAACTTAACTATTTAGGCACTATACTAGCGATACTAGTATTTTATGGGTACTTGTCTGTTATCCCAACCACACTCAAGAGGTGAAGTTAAGTTAATCATAATGAAATATACTAAAATATGATGAAAATTTAATACTTTAATACCAAAATTATGGATACTACAACAGAGAATCATGGAAAGAAGGTTGCCCAGAACACATTATATTAAATACCTAGCCTAACCAACTCTATATATTAAATACTAATTAAACATACCTGTATAGTAGTTTATCAGACTGAGACTAAGCTAATTATCTCCGAATGCAGACAAAGAAACCGGTTTTACTCAAAGACCTTGAGTGTGCTCAGGATAGCAGACAAGTACTTTTTATAGACTACTAGCTGTTGGGGTGGCGCTTCGCGCCACCCCAACACCTAGTTGGTGGGGCGCTTCGCGCCCCCCCAAGCCCCCCCGCGCGCGTAAGTCGTTACGCGCCATATTAGTTACGCGCCATTGTAGTTGTGTCCCTGTGTCCCACCTGTGAATATAGATAGATTTATATATGTGTTTCAAACTACGTAAAAATTGCGAATATACAACATTTTTGGCTTTCCCACTACTGGAAGCTTTCCGTTTCCAATTGCCAGCAATTGATCTGAAAATGTTTGACCAGAATCATCGTTTTGCAATCGGACACGCATATTTGTAGTTAATTTTAATATTTTTACGTGTGCCCGTAAATTAGAATTTTTCAGGCAAGCATTCATTTCGTCTGCAGGAGTTAAACTACGTAAAAATTGCGAATATACAACATTCTTGGCTTTCCCGTTGTCTGTGCATATACAAAGCCGTATGCACTAATAATGACGTCATATGCAAACGCTCTTTTTACAAACAAACAAACATGCATACACACAACTCGTTTTTATATAGATAGATAGATAGATGGATACAATACAAATTAACTGCGTAAAACTTGCGAATATACAACATTCTTCGCTGTCCAATTGTCGCTGCATATAAATAGATTGTCAGGTTTACCGACCCTCGAACATGCAACGTACAATTGTCCATGGGAAAAACAATCAGTATTAAGATCTATACCACATTTTTCTAATGATTGACCTTGAGCTTTGTTAATGGTGATTGCAAATGCTAATCGAATTGGGAATTGCAATCTTTTAAATTGAAAAGGCAGATCCGTTGGAATCATGGGAATGCGAGGAATAAGAACAGCCTTACCCTCAAAATGCCCTGTCAAGATTGTCGCCTTTATTAGGCTTTCCATTGTTTTTTTTACGGCAAGTCGCGTGCCATTGCAAAGCTTTGGTGGGTCGCCTATTTTTAGTTGTAGCACGTGTGGTGGAAACCCTGAAAGATATATGGAATTTAAAAATTCAGATGGATAATTAACCGCTTCATTTGGTTCCAAAACTGTGTCGACTGACTTGCAAAGGACTGCCTGGTCTCGAATCTTGGTCAAAACAATATTGTTGATTTCGTGGACGTCTATATTTTTGGGTGCGAGAATCGCTCTTTCACTTAGCCATTTATTATTTTTATAATTTTTTAGAATATTCGGAAATACTTTTTCAATCAATTCATTTTTGGACGTCACTAAACTACAGAAATCAGCAGGTAGTTGTATACGTCCTGAAATTGAGTCTATCGTATCATAAATGTCTTTTTGTTCCGACGTTAACTTGTAAATGTTATTTTGTACATACGATAATAGATCACTCGTACTGTAACTTTGTTCACGATCCAATTCTACACATGTCGAAACAGCAGCGATACGTTTAGGTGAAGGCATTCCCAAATCCTGAAGAGGTTTGTTTGCCATACGTACGCACAAATCTTCTATAATAACTAAAGTGTCGTTATAAATTTCTGATGTAAAATCAAAAGTCATTTCTGACGTCTCTAACTGTTTTCGATGGAGTATATCTTCGGACATTTTTGACTTATATTTTTCCCATAACTCTGTAGGAGCTGATGGAGAGCAAGTGTACGAATTTGACTTGGGGTTGACGTTTCGCACGCGTCATTGATGCAGTTATCCCAGTGTTGGTCATTCTCCAATAAATTCAGAGCTTGGCATGCACTACTGTAAGTGTCATGTATAGTACCGTTTACAGTTCTCAAATACTCAAAGGATGTCGGACCGGGTACATTCACCAAAAGCAGGCGTAGAAAGAAGCATTCATGTTGATTGGGGTGAACGGTGTAGAGTCTTCCTATCGTGGTATCTTTGAAGATGGTAGGTTGGCCGTAAACCCACTGGTTATCTACTTCGATGGTGGTACCGTTGCCATTGTAGGTTTTTCAGTCATTTTACAATTAGAAATTTCTCTTTCAACGGTCTTCTTACAATTAAAAATTTGTCTTTGAACGATATTCTTAAATACCTGTGTCCTGGTTGTCATTTATATTCCCTGTGTCCCGGTCGTCATATGTGTCCCGGTATCCCAGTCTGTAATTTATCTTTTTTCTTTTTTCAGTTTTCTTTTTCTTCTTTATTTTTCAGCTTCACTATGAAATACATATCGCCGAACCTTTGTTTTTTTAACTAAAATCTGGTAGTCATTGATGACCTTATCCAAGTCAAAATCCCAAACCCAATCATCATCGCTATCATTTTCAGTTTTAATATGTTTTGACTCTCGCTGTCCAGGTGGATCTTCATCTAACTGCGCGGTTTTGCGTTCTTTAGCCTCAAGCCTGTTTCCTTGCTGTTCTTTTGATTCCTCGGCACGCTTTCTTTTCTGACTTTCTCTATCAGCAGCAAGTTTTTTGGCATAGACTCTTTGAGCATCTTCATCAGTCATTGTAAACTTAAACATTAATAGAATTCTACGCGAACATATGTCTTATATAACTTGAATGACGTCACCTTCAAAGCAAAAATGATGGCAACTAATTTCATGACGTCAGCCGAAACATGACGTCACCTGATCCACGATCCACAGATCCACAGACAACTTATTTTTATATATATAGATTTTATTTACTAAACTAGTGCTGCCACCAGCGGCTGTCGCACTGGCGAGCCCTCATTTTCCGACAGTAAACACGATTATTGTACACGCTCTGTTCTTATACCTAAAAGTATTTATTTGCATGTCCATTAGTTTACTTTTCATTCGTTTTGAAGCCTTAAAAAAGAATGGATACAATAAAAATGGAAGTTCTCAGTTTATTTACCAGTGACTAGTTCAAAACAAAAATAGGTACTTACGTGCTATTGAGACAACATACAAGAAACGAAGTTAGGTTAATCATAATGGAATATGTCAAAATATGATGAAAATATAACACTTTAGTAACAAAATTATGGAAACTACAACAGAGAATTACGGAAATCAGGCCGCCCAGAACGCGTTAAATTAAATACCTAGCCTAACCCCTCTTTAGATTAAATATTTAATTAAAATACACCTGCATACCTGTAGAGATACCGTTATCTCGGTCGGGCTAAGCTGACTATCTCCGAGTGGACACAGAAAACCGGTTTCAAAAACAGTTCGTGGTAACGAACTGTAGTAAGGAGTGACCCGGCTCAATAGTAACCAAAACTCTAAAAAATAAAATTTTGATACCAATAGCTACATCAAAAGAATTGCATTTTAATGCTGATTTTAAATATATAAGTTTCAACAAGTTTAATCTTACCCATCAAAAGTTACAAGCCTGAGAAAATTTGCGTAATTTTAGAAAATAGGGGGAAATAACCCCTAAAAGTCATAGAATCTTAACAAAAATCACACCATCAGTTTCAGCTATACGAGAACCCTATTGTAGAAGTTTCAAGTTCCTATCTACAAAAATGTAGAATGTTGTATTTTTTGCCAGCAGGCAGATCACGGATGCGTGTTTATTTGTTTGTATTTTTGTTTTGTTTTTTTTTTCCCAGGGGTGATCGTATCGACCCAGTGGTCCAAAAATCTTGCGAGAGGGCTCATTCTAACGGAAATGTAAAGTTCTAGTGCCCTTTATAAGTGACCAACAAAATTGGAGGGCACCTAGGCCCCCTCCCACGCTAATTATTTTCCCAAAGTCAACGGATCAAAATTCTTAGATAGCCGTTTTATTCAGCGTAGTCAAAAAACCTTATAACTATGTTTTTGGGGACGAATTACTCCCCCACAGTTCCCGTGGGAGGGGCCACAAGTTACAAACTTTGACCAGTGCTTATATATAGTAATGGTTATTTGGAAGAGTACAGACGTTTTCTGAGGGATTTTTAGGTTAAGGGTGGGGGGTTGAGAAGAGGGGAATAAGTTGGGGGAGCTTTCCTTGTAGGAAAGAAAAGTTTCATGAAGGGAGAGCAGGATTTTCTAGCATTATTAAAAAAAAGTGAAAAAATAAATATGAAAAAGTTTTTTTTTCAACTAAAAGTAAGGAGAAGCATTAAAACTTAAAACGAACAGAAATTATTATGTGTATGATCGGCTCACTTCCTCCTAATACCTCGCTCTTTACGCTAAAGCATTTTTAGTAATTTCAACTATTTATTCTACAGCTTTAGTGATTCAGGGGTCATTCTTAAACAAATTGGGACAAGATTTAAGCTTTAGTGTAAAGAGCGAGGTACTGACGAGGGGGTAAATCCCTTCATATACGCAATAAAAACATGAGAATACAGAAGTTCGTTACGTAAGCTAATTTGTAAGTTACGTATATCTTTTACTAATAAAAAGATTCGTAAAAAATTAAAAGTTCTAGTTGCCTTTTTGAGTAACCAAAAAATCAGAGGGCAACTAGGCCTCCTCCCCCTCTCCTTATTTTCTCAAAATCACTCGATCAAAACAACGAGAAAGCCAATTAGCCAAAAAAATTAATATGCAAATTTAGTTTTAATTATTCATCTGCGGAGAGCCAAAATCAAAACATGAAATAATTCAAAAACGTTCAGAAATTAAATAAAAAAAAAGTTTTTTTTAACGGGAAGTAAGGAGCGACATTAAAACTTAAAACGAACAGAAATTACTTCGTATATGAAAAAGCTGCTTCCTCATCAACGCTCCGCTCTTTACGCTAAAGTTTTTTACTGTTTTAAAAAGTAGAATTAAGAGAAAGAGTCAAACTTTAGCGTAAAGAGCGGGGTGTTGAGGAGGAAGCAGCCTTTTCATATACGAAGTAATTTCTGTTCGTTTTAAATTTTAATGTCGCTCCTTACTTCCCGTTAAAAAAACTTGTTTTTTATTTTATTTTCATAGATCAAGAACAAAGTATGGTCATTATAACACGCAAGTACCCAAAAAAAAATATTTTTTACAAATTTACAAGAAGAAAATGGGTACCTCCACCTTTCACGGAGGGAGTTGTACCTCTATGAAAAAATATTAAGGCAACACTTCGCTTTGGCGACGTTCGAAAGTCCAAAAAAGTAAACCGCCAAAGGTGAGTTTAACCCAAATATGCTTATGGGGGTAGTATCTTTAAAAAATCAAACATTTCGTGGTAACGAACTGTAGTAAGGAGCGACCCGGCTCAATAGTAACCAAAACTCTAAAAAATTGAATTTTGATATCAATAGCCACTTCAAAAGAATCGCATTTTAATGGTGATTTTAAATATATAAGTTTCATCAAGTTTAGTCTTACCCATCAAAAGTTACGAGCCTGAGAAAATTTGCCTTATTTAAGAAAATAGGGGAAAACACCCCCTAAAAGTCGTAGGATCTTAACGAAAATGACATCATCAGATTCAGCGTATCAGAGAACCCTACGGTAGACGTTTCAAGCTCCTATCTACAAAAATGTGGAATTTTGTATTTTTTGCCAGAAGACAAATCACGGGTGCTTGTTTATTTGTTTGTTTTTTTGGTTTTTTTTTCTTTTTCCCAGGGGACATAGTATCGACCAAGTGGTCCTAGAATGTCGCAAGAGGGCTCTTTCTAACAGAAATGAAAAGTTCTAGTGCCCTTTTTAAGTGACCAAAAACATTGGAGGGCATCTAGGCCCCCTCCCACGCTCATTTTTTCCCAAAGTCAACGGATCAAAATTTCGAGATAGCCATTTTGTTCAACATAGTTGAAAACCATAATAACTATGTGTTTGGGGATGATGTACTCCCCCACAATCCCTGGGGGAGGGGCTGCAAGTTACAAACTTTGACCAGTGTTTACATATAGTAATGGTTATTGGGAAGTGTACAGACGTTTTCAGGGGGATTCTATTCGGTTTGGGGGGTGGGGCTGAGGGGAGGGGGCTATGTTGGAGGATCTGCAAGTTACAAACTTTGACCAGTGTCCTACTAAACGTAAAAAACGATCCAGAGGACATAGGAAAAATAATAGAAAAAATGAATTAGATTTACATATGCTTTCTATAGATCTATGCCAGCTACTTGAATCTAGGGGTATGATTTCTGTAATAAAATGTCTAAATAATTTATCCAAGAGGAATTTAATCAAACTTTTCTGGATTGTTAAGAATAATACAGCTCTTGAATGTAATTTTAAAGTAATATGTGATACAATTTGCATTCTAACTAAAACGAAATTTATTTCAAAAAAGAAAAAGTTTGATAAGATTGGTAATAAGGATAACAGATTATATTTACCTATTAATTTTACTTGTAAGCAGATTGAAGATATTAATTTCCTAGTAATTTGAATTGTAATGATAGTTCAGTTTTAACTTATAAATTTTCAAAAACTATTGGGCAAATTATTTTTAATTATAATTTAATACTTAAAAGATTAGATAGTGATATAAATTGGAAACCGGTTTGTAATTGTAAGCAACTTGGCCCATTTGTAAATCCCACTTACAAACATGTTATAACAGGGGACTTGTCAATAATAAAGCAATATGATCTTCAAATTATAATGAATAAAGGTGCTAATTTCCGTCTTTCTCATCATCTGAAACCATCGAGTGTTCTTGATGGCACGGAAAATGATTTTGATTTATTTATTGATAAGTGGTGTAAGAAAGAGAATAAAAATAAAGAGAGTTTTCAAAGTTGGAAGAATTTAATTATTAGTAGAATAAGAAATAAAATATATTCTAACTTAAAAAATAGTAACACTAAATCATTATTTTATAATGCGAAGATTAAACAAGCAATTGCTAATCTACAGAATGAATTTGTAATTGTGCCAGTGGATAAAGCTATTAATAATTTTGCCATAATTTGTCAGAAGCTGTATTGTTATATCTTAAAAAGGGAGTTATGCACAACTAATGTTTACCAAAAGGTAAATTTAGAGGATGAGAATTTAATTGAAAAGACTGAAGAAATACTTTTTAAAAATTTGAATATTAAAATAAATGACAATGATAAAAAGTTCCCTTTCCTATATTGGACTGTAAAATTTCATAAGAATCCCCCTAAACCACGGTTTATTGCTGGAGCAGCTAAATGTCTAACCCGCATTGCTGCTACTGACTTCTCTTTAATTTTAAAGGAAATTGTAAATAAACTTAAAACCTGTTGTTCTGGTATTAAAAAGTTTTCGAATTTTAATCCATATTGGAGTGTTAATAATTCTTTAACAATGGTTTCAGCTAAAAGAATTGAGTCTTTCGATTTTGCGACAATGTATACTAATTTATCACTTAATGTAGTGTCAGATAATTTAAAAACTGTTATCAAGAAATCTTTCCTCTTATCTAGTAAAAGGTTCTTAAAAATAGACACTTATAATAAAAAAGCTAAATGGACAAATTGCTTTAATACCACAGTTAACTTGAGATGTTACAGCTTGGATATGATTTTTGAGTTATTAGAATTTGTTTTATACAATACTTATATAAGATTTGGTGGTGATTTGTACAAGCAAATCGTGAGAATTCCCATGGGGGGGGGGAATGCCAGCCCATTTATATCTGACTTGTTTTTAAGTCAACTAGAATATAAATATATGATGGATAAGAATAATCCAAATAATTTAAAACATGTTTTGTCAAATAATAAAAGATATTTAGATGATATTTTGGTCTTAAATTGTAAGGATTTCATTGATATTTCTAAAAATATATATCCATCAGAGCTTACTCTTGAACCTAATCATGGCGCTGGTCATGAAGATCATTTCTTAGATTTAAATATTAATATTTGTGATAATAATAAATGAAGTTTTAAAATGTATAATAAAACGGATGATTTTGATTTTGAAGTGATTAGTTTCCCATTCCCTGAAAGTAATATACACTCAAATATCACGTATTCGGCGTTTTTCTCACAGTTACTTCGTTATGCAAGGATTTGTAGTAAATATATTGATTTCAAAAATAGATGTAAAATCTTAAGCCAAAAATTGATATCAAGAGGTTTTTCTGCAAATAAATTAACTTGGCAATTTAAAAAATTTAGTTTTCATTATAATGAACTTTTAAATAAATATCAAAAGAATTATCTGGAAAAATTTATAGAAATTTTCAACTAATTTCGGAGGTTCGACAAATTATGATGCAGCGCCATTTATTTTGAATTGTGTTTCTAATAGAGCGGATTTTTTTTAAAATAGCCACAAGGTAAAGATGAATTTTATAATTGTTTAGTTCATTCAATTTTTTATTTTGCAATGTGTTAATATTTGTGTGAACTTTTAAATAAATATCAAAAGAATTATCTGGAAATACTTATAGAAATTTTCAACTAATTTCGGAGGTTCGACAAATGATGATGCAGCGCCATTTATTTTGAATTGTGTTTCTAATAGAGCGGATTTTTTTTTAAAATAGCCACATGGTAAAGATGAATTCTATAATTGTTTAGTTCATTCAATTTTTTATTTTGCAATGTGTTAATATTTGTGATTTGGTAAAATTTATCATATTTTGTTTACCTATTGTTGCTAAAAAGAAGGATATATTAACAGGATAAGCTTGTTTTTGTGTTACTTGGTTGTTTTACATTTGCTGTTTTTTTTTCATAGGCATGTATTTTGGGGGTGATACCTGACACGGGGATGCCATGGATATTCTGTGGTATCCACAACACTTGGCTGGGTAGAGAATTTAAAGTGGTGAAACCCTATAGGCAAGTGTATTCTTCTGATGAGCCCTTGTGTTGGGTTGTTGCCTCTGAATTATTTGTCTTTATTATTATTTCTATTGTTTGGTAAATCAAGACTTATACTTATTGACGACATGACTGCCTGTCCATGGATTATTCTTTATGGTTAATTGTGTATGGCTATGCTGTTTGATCTATGTGATTGTATGGATGAGTAGGGTTAAGGCCTCATTCAAGTGCTGGTCTATAGTAATCACTAATTTAGGAAAACAGTCTTCCTTTTCTCCTTCTGTCTCTTTTTTTTTGTGTTTGTGCTGTTGCATTGGTGATTTCTCTTTTCATGATATAGTAATGGTTATTGGGAAGTGTACAGACGTTTTCACGGGGACTTTATTTTGTTTTGGGGTGGGGCTGAGGGGAGGGGGCTATGTTGGAGGATCTTTCCTTGGAGGAATCTGTCATGGGGGAAGAAAAATTCAATGAAAAGGGCGCAGGATTTTCTAGCATTACTATAAGAAAACAATGAAAAATAAACATGAAAACTTTTTTCAAATGAAAGGAAGGAGTAGCATTGAAACTTAAAACGAACAGATATTATTACGAATATGAGGGGTTCTAATAATACTTTAGCATAAAGAGCGAGGTATTTAGGAGGAGATAAATACCTCGCTCTTTATGCTAAAGTATTTTTAGTAATTTCAACTATTTATTCTACGGCCTTTCTGATTCAGGGGTCATTCTTAAAGAATTGGGACCAAACTTACGATTTAGTGTAAAAAGCGAGGTATTAACGAGGGTACAAACCCCCTCGTATACATAATAAAAATATAAGGTTATGAAAGTTTGTTACGTAAGTTAATTCTTAAGTTACTTATATTTTTTACTAATAAAAACGTTCGTTAAAAATTAAAAGTTCTAGTTGCCTTTTTAAGTAACCGAAAAATTGGAGGGCAACTAGGCCTCCTTCCCCACCCCTTATTTCTCAAAATCGTCTGATCAAAACTAATAGAAAGCCATTTAGCCGAAAAAGAATTAATATACAAATTTCATTTTAATAATTTATGTAAGGAGAGCCAAAACCAAACATGCATTAATTCAAAAACGTTCAGAAATTAAATAAAAAAAACAATTTTTTTAGCTGAAAGTAAGGAGCGACATTATAACTTAAAACGAACAGAAATTACTCCGTATATGAAATGGGTTGTCCCCTCCGCAATCCCTCGCTCTTTACGCTAAAGTTTGACTCTTTGCCACAATTCTACTTTTTAAAACAATTAAAAGCTTTAGCGTAAAGAGCGAGGGATTGTGGAGGGGACAACCCATTTCATATACGGAGTAATTTCTGTTCGTTTTAAGTTTTAATGTTGCTCCTTACTTTCAGCTAAAAAAATTAGTTTTCTTTATTTAATATCAGCATAAATCAGTTAATCATTTTAAGCTTTTATAGATTTGAAAACCAACTAACAAAGAAAATGAATCAAACTAACGCCTCTTTTGTCTCCAGTTTTTAGTAAGGTTGATTTTGGTCAAAAATAAACTACTTTACCTCAGTTAGAATAACTTTAACAAATTCAGGCAATTATAATATGCATCTTAAATAGACATATTCTTGTTTCATCAATCCGTAGATTGAGAGCAGAATGCCTGAAAAATGCCTGGAAATAAAATTAATTCATTCGCGCCCTTTTTCATCTTATTTTCATAAGACTATCGTTAAAACAATTGCTTAACACGGTTTAAACAGTTAACATGGTTTCAAAAATGTTTAAGATGCTTTAGCTAACACCTTATTAAGCTTAAATGATCTATTATGAAATAATTAATAATTAAAAGTAATTAATATTTCCTTTAGTTGTGTGCTGCTTTACTGTATTCTTTACATGTTTGTTTCTATCGTTACGTGCGCTTTTTCTTTCCCGGGCCTACACACCGTCTAAAAACAACTTTGCTATTATTACCTATTTTTACCTTTCTTTACCTGTCAGTAGATTGACCAAGACTGGTAAAGACTAATAAGAACTGACAAAATATGCATTAATTCCCACCTTATTTGGACAACTTTATTTTTTAGTAAGGTCTCTTACGGTCAAAGCAGTCTCCAAAAGGGGGGTTTTAGGGTTGAAACCTCCTCCTCCCCCCACCCAAAATGTTTGTCCGACTCGTAAAAAATGTAACAGAAATGCATAGAAACAGATTTTTCATCCGTTTTTTAAAGTTTTATGCCCCTCTCCCAAAAAAATAACCCCTTCTCCAAACAAGAGCCCTGGATACCCTCTTGTTTACGGTTAAAACAATTGATGAATAAGGTTGAAATAACTTTTTTGATTGCTAAGTTTCTTATTCTTCAGATGCTCTTATAATTCCCATATTAAGTTTGGAGGATCAAGCACATTTAATACACTTTTCCTTTCTAAGGTTTATTTACCGTGGCTCTCCAAAAAGCAGAAATAAATATATCTTTATATTATCCATCTGCAGATTGGATTACCAATCTTTTGACCGTAGTCTAAATTCCCTATTTTTTACGATATTTATCGAGCTTCAACGTCAAAATAATGCACGCCAATTAAATTCCCCCAAGAAGGATGTAGTGCACCTCACACGCCCATAAAATTGAGGTTCATCTCCCCTCCTAACTTATTCCAATCTACAAAATCGAAACACTTCCTAGTTTGCATTTCAACGAGGTTCATTTCACTGTTCTCAGTTTGAAAATGACTTCTCTTGATCGTAAGAACCTTAAATAGGAATCCAGGGGGAATTCTACTTCAATAAAATTTTCTGAGGGATTTATGGCCCTCCCTGTATGCTGAGCAAGTAATGTATTTCATCTTCTAGATTGTCTGGGGATAGGATCGTCGACAAGCACAATTTTCTTGATTAAACGGACAAATAAGTCTATTTTTTGTTTTGAACTTGACAATATCGTAAACAAGTCAGATCTGTATTCGCACGTCTTTTACAATCGAAATTTGTAATCAAGACCTAAAATAACTAGAAGGCATCACTTGCTACAATTTATTTATTTTTTTCAGTTAAGCATTTGCAAAATATTGCAAATAACAATTATGCGAGAGGGCAAAGTGTTCGTCTGGCTTCGTTATGTTTCTTTTTAATTGAGTGCCCGCTATTACCAAATACTGGATAGCTGAGTATGTAGGTCTTTTTCCTTCGTTTTATTAGAGAGAGAGAGAGAGAGAGATAGATTTGTTAATATAAAAATTGAACCAAGTTTTTCTATTTTTTTAGAATATAAGGGATTGAATATGTTTCCACAATAACAATTCATATAATCTGAAGCCTTGTATTCGTTGACGATTTTCGTTTTTTGCTTGAGAATATGTTCTACTTTATTTTGCATCTTATATAAGACCTCTAAAAAACAGTTTGTAGGCAATAGAATAGCTGAAATGTTGTTTTATTTGCATTAATCGTTAATCAAATTTGTAATTTTGTAGCTTTATAGATTACGGGATTTTATATTTAAGTGTATGTTAACTCTTCATAAACTGAAGTTTTGTGCGTTGAATTTTCGTGTTTTCACTATTTCGCATAATAAATTGAACATTTTGTTATAAATAAAAGATAGCATACTTGGCAACAATATAGCATAAATTAGAGTCCTATCACATTTTTCCGTTAGAAAAAGGAAAAAAACTGCTCCCTGTATTCTGGGAAAAATTGTATTAATAAGTGTTTGCAAGTAGAAATTGGACAAAAGAACCTACTACTGCTTAGCCACTTAGAAATATTTATCGGCACATTGAACTAATTTTTTGGGGTACCTTTTGTTGGCACCTTTCAAAAGCCCTTGAATTCAAACTAGCTAATTTTTCCCGATTGCCCCATTTTACTATCCCTTGTTTATTTTCTATTCATTCTGCACGCCTTGGTGCTTGACTGTTTGATAAAAGCACACTTGGATTCATATCCTTAGGCAAGAGGGGATAGATACTATTTTACGAAAAAAAATAGAAATAAAAAAAATAGTTGCTTCGGAGCAAGGATCAAATCGCATTTATTATTTTATAATCTATTTTCATATTTATAGTCGGAATGCTCAGATATTCAAAGTAATTTTTAAGACTTAAATGCGCAAAATCTAAAGGATAAGGTCCTTACCTGGGGAAGGAGGCTAAGATATGGCTCCCAAAACAATTTAAAAAATAGTACAAATTTTGTACCTTTCGGATGTTTGAGGGTAAAAATAGATTTTTCAATATTCACTCTCTCCCCCTGCCAAAAACGTGCAAGTTTTAAAACTTTGTTACGCGTTAGTTTATTTACATTAAAATATTTGCAAACAATTTCTTTAAAACGCACAATTTACATTTCCTGTCACTTCTTTGTATCCATCAAGGACTTCGTGGTAACGAACTGTAAATAATGAGCGACTCAGCTCAATAGTAACCGAAAATCTAAAACACGGAATTTTGATACTAATAGAAACATCAAAAGAACTGGCTTATTATGCTAATCATCAAGTATAGTGTTATCCATCTAAAGCTAAAAGCCTGAGAAAATTTGCTTGATTTTAGAAAAAGGGGTAAACACCTCCTAAAATTGAAGGAATCTTAATGAAAATCACACCACCAGATTCACGTAACAGAGGACTCTACAGTAAAAGTTTCAAGCTTCTACATACAAAATGTGAAATTTTACATTTTTTTGCCAGAAGAAAGGTCACGGATGCGTGTTTATTTGTTTGTTTGTTTTTTGTTGTTGTTTTTCGCCAGGAGTAACCGTATCGAACTGATGGTCCTAGGAGGACGCGAGCGGCTGCATCAAACGGAATTAAAAGTTCTAATGCCCTTTTTAAGTGACCATAAACACTTGAGGCCAAATAGCCTCCCTCCCACGTTCTTCTTCTTCTATGGTCGTCCGATCAAAATTTTGAGATATCCACTTTGTTCAGCATAGTTTAAAGATGCAATAGCTATGCTTTTAGGAGTAACATGGTCCCCCACAACCCGTGGGGAGAGGCCTGTAAGATATGAAATTTGCCCCCTTTGTTTGCGCAAAGTATTCGCTATTGGAAAGTATACAGACATTTTCCAGGGGAGGGTGTTTGGGGTAGGTTTTCATGTAGAGAATTTTCCAAGGGAAGGGAAATTTCCAGGGGTAAACTTTCCATGGGAAATTTTACACTAGGGGATTTTGAAAAAAATTCCTACGCGAACTTCTTTTTATTTTTCCTACTCTCTCTTTGCCTGCTCAATTTTGCGCAGGAAGATGACCCAGGGAAAAATTTCAGCGAGTTTGGATTTTCGGGAAATATCCACGGAAGGGGAGATTCCTGGAGGGATCGGAAAAATGATAAGATTTTTTTTTTCAAATGCAGGTATGCTAAGGAGAATTTTTCAGGTCAAATTGTCCGCAAGAAAATTATACGGAAGGGGGGGGGGGTTCAGCAAGGACGGAATTCTCCGGATTGAATTTCACGAGAGGGAGTGGTCTATTTCACATATGAGGAATTTTTGACGGAGTAGTTTCTTTTGAAGGGAGGGAATTTTTCATAGAGGGTGAGCCAAATTTACCAACATTATTTGGATAACGGTCAGGAATTAAACTAAAAAAACAAGTTTTTTCAACTGAAAGTAAGGAGCAATATAGAAATTCAAAACGAATAGAAATTATTTATGGAGGCGATGCCCCTACCCAATACCTTGCTCTTCACGCTAAAGTTTAACTATTTGTTCCAATTTTTTTAAGAATGAATCCTAAAACACAAGTACCGTTTAATTAGAATAGGAAGCTTTTTTAAAACTGCTAGAAACTTTAGCGTAAAGAACAAGGTTTTGAGGAGGGAGGCAACCCCTTCATATACGGAGTAATTTCGGTTCGTTTTTATGTTTCTCCTTACTTTCAGTTGAAAAAACTTTTTTAAATCAATTTTAATTTAAGCACTTTTAATGAGTTTTGCCAATTGTGTATTTAAAAGCTATGGAAAAATCAAAAAAGTGGAGGGAGAATGACATATTTAAGTATCACCTCGGGTGTCAGAAGATCTTTCTACGCCGCTACATGGGAGGAATAAGACACTCAATAAATACCTGTCCCTTGGCTGTATCGGTAACTTTCCCTTCTCAAAGTGTCACTCAGAAATGTCTTGCATTATTAGAATAATATTAGTTATGTCACATTACTAATTTGTTCTGTAGCATAATATAAACTTGGTAGAGTTAATGATGCTAATAGCGCAAAGTCGACCATAATAATGCTACAGTGTTGTTTTTAATTTATATAGATATTAGATCTTTTCTAGCTTATCATTTTTACTAATCGTAATTTTAGTGTACTTCTTATTTCGTAATGAATACTCCAGCTTACAAATCAGGAAATAAGGAACGTGATTTTATATATTTGTTTGAAGAAACGGGCCTTTGTACTTCTCTATTACATAAAACACACTCCAGAAGTGAAGTTTGGTTAACGCTAATGAAAAAAAAAATATTATGAAAATATAATACTTTATTAGCAAAATTGTGAAAAGTACAACTTGGAAATGAACGCATTTCCAACGCATTTTTTGCGCTCCCTGAACGCAGTGTTACACTTTCAAAAATGTGGTCTCTCGTAAGAGTGCAAAGTCATGGTGTGTCCATTGACACAGTGTTTTGTTTTGGGCAACTACCCCATATCCAGGAAAATTATAATTACCCGATCTTCGGTCCTTGGCAAACCCCAAATCTTAAATTGTACATCCATGGTGAGACACTATATTCTATCAATAGTCAAAGCAAACTAAACGGTGTCCTCAAGAATCGCCTTAATAATGAACTAAGATGAACTAGGTCAAGAATCCCTTTAATAATGAACTTTTCTTTGTCTTTGAAACGCTCAGCCGACGCCAAGGCTCCATATTTGATAATTCACAAATAACCTTCAAAATTTTGCTAATAAAGTATTTTATTTTCATCATATTTTATTGTCACCGTACTTCCTTCTCGAATGTATTTTATATAATGGACAAGTACCCGGGCCTTCGAATTCTCACTGGGGCAAGAGTCAATGCCATATTAAGGGTAGCTAAGGGGTTTCAACACCCCTCAAATGTTCGTCCGATTCATAGAAACACTAAAAAAAAGTTTTAAAAAAAGCAAATTTTTGATGCTTCTTTTGAAGTCCTGCCTTGGACATTGGATTTTTTTACAGCTTCAAAAGGAGAAACTTGGCTGTTTCACAAACAATATCCATACAAAAATTTATATCTTCAGTTCGAATTTAACTTTTTTTTTTTATTTGTTGAAGCTTTTTGTGCTTGTAATTTATCTAACTTTCAAACTCAAAGAATTCTTTAAATTCGTATTTCCAAAAAAAAAATAAGGGAGGTTAGTTTCTTAAACCTACCGAAAGCATTTTTGGAGCAGCTTAGAGCTAATTTCCTTTCCCTTCCTTTCTTTTCTTAGTCTAGATCTGCTTCCACTGTCGTAATCACATCTGCTTCTAAAAAAGAACAAAACTAGCCTTAAGAGAGCGACAGTTAATCGGGCTTTTCAGCGTTTAAATAAATAGGCTTTGACAGAACCTTTCTAGAAGGTGACAATTCCAAGTATTCCCCCCAGTAGGGGGTGAGTGCAAAATACTATTCTCTTGAGAACTGAAATTATAGCACAGAAAGAATTTAAGACTAATACTTTTAGTCTAATGGAGTACTAAGCACACGCATAACCTTAGGTAGGGGCAGATGTTATAAATACCGTTGTAAAAATGTCGAAGAAAGTAAATTGATTGTATTTTAGCGCTTTAAGGGCTGCTAAATCTTTAATTATTTGACTTCTTAAAGCAGAAAAACAGTTGGAGACATAGATAAGTTGCCCAAAATACGAGGCGTAATAAACATAAGTAACTGGGGCCGTCACTTCCATTCCTCGCTCCGAATTTGTAATATGATCCCCAAAGTGCCTTGTATAAATTTCTTTGCTTTTCTATTATTTTAAGTTCGCTTTTCTATAGTTTGTTTTCTATTATTTGCTTTTCTATCATATATATATATATATATATATATATAAATAAATATATATATATATATATATATATATATATATATATATATATATATATATATATATATATATATATATATATATATATATATATATATTCAATTTTAAGTGGACAGTTATCATAACTCTATGCTTAGCTTGTTAAAACGGTAGAATAATGTGCGTAGGTTATGATGCTATTTATACTTAAAATTAGAAGTAACAAGTTTTATTTTGCTTTCGAATTTTCCGTTGAAGCAACCTAATTTATTTAATCTTTCCTTATGTTATTATTTCCCTTTTTTATACGAATATATATTTTCATACGTATGAACGTATATACGGACATATATATATATATATATACAAGACGTACCGGTTTCTTAAGACAATGTCACAGTTCTGGAACAAACAATAAGTTATTGTCATGAATGGATTCAGTTAAGGCTTTCAGCAAATAAATTTTAACTACAAATAAAATATTATTTATTTGTTACGTGATTAAGCTACGTGATTTAAGTCTAGTACCTAAAAGACAACCTAATTTCAAATTTGGCTTTATTTTCGCCGAGGAAATAATCGGAAATGAAACCTTTTTCATTTCTCAGCAGTGTGAGAATAAAAGCTAGTTTCTTTTTTCTGATTATGAAGCTGAGAAAATACCCACAGGCCGTTGACATAATTGGCCATCGGAAAGATCAAACACTTCCGGTAATCCCCTTACAATGGCTACAGTCAGCCCTAAAAGTGACTTCAGTATTATTGCCTAAGGCTTAGATTAGAGAGTCGAGGGGAAAGTGATATTCAGGTATTTTAGAATTCTAAGATAATATCTCTGGAACCTTTATTGGATTGATTTCCTAAAGACTCATCGGTAATATTAACACCATAAAATATTTCAAGTGATCTTTAGGACTAGTGCCTACAAAGATAAGATCTTGAAAATTATGCACAGATTTCTTCTCTTTGACCTAATTTTGTATTGCTAACTTTTTTACTCCGGATCAAAGCTAGGCATATTCGTAAAAAAAATACTATCTAAGAAATTGTTAATCCTACAGGGCAACAGTCCATGACTTGAGATGAAACTAGACCGGTGCAAAAGTTTTGATGTGACCTTTGGATCAGAGTGGCGAAGTAAGAAATGTGAGTATGTTCGTCTGATCGGAGTTGAATTCACTAAGGGCGTAGTTACAGCTCTAATTCCTATTACCTACAAAAATTGAATTCAGATAAGGCCTTTTGGTGGATACGGATGACAAGAATGTGATCATTTCCTATTAGAGTTCTGATCATGCACGGACACTTGAAAATTTCAAAGTAACTGTTGATCAGCTTTAGTAATTGAATTCCATTAGCTCGTTAGGAATAAGGTGACGACAAGCGATTTTGAATAAGAATTTTAGCTAGAATATATCCATATTGAAAAAAAAAATTATTTTCATGTTTTAAATTCCTAGTTACAACTACTTTTCACAAAAGAAGAGAAAAATTATTAGAACAATTGTGTTGTTCTGCAGCACGATCAGCAAACAGAAAACAGAGTGTAAAACACCCGTGAAAATTGTAAAGAATAAACTGGTAATAAAGGGAAAAGATACAAGCCTTTTCAAAACACCAATAAAGAAGATTGGAAGGTAGGTGCGAGATAACTTTCATTTTTAAGCAGCCTAAGCCTACTGAGTAGTTAAAGAGTTGGACATTCAAAAAAATAACCTCTGGCATGACACACAAGAAAACATGTTTTTTCTTTTATTCCATTTTTTTCCTCCCGTCTGAGTTTACCACTGATTGTTACTAGTCAGATCTTACTACTGATCTTACCAGTGATTAGTCCGTTTTCAGAGACTAAGTGAGCCCATAAAAAAAATACAATTCCTGGCTCGATACAAAAGCAAATACAAAATGTGTATATTCATGGGGTTCGTCCAGTCTGTGTACCTTTGAAACATTTGCACTGAATCTTTGTCCGTCCTTCTTCTCAGCCTGTTCTAACAAATTTCACAGTCCCTTTTGGTGGAGTCTGTCATAGCACACCAAATGAACTTCCCAAACTCAATTCTGAAAATATTAATTACAAACAGAACTAAGGTATTTTCTTTTAATTTCCTTGACTTTCTCGTTTTATTATAGTCCTCAATCTCCCTTCATATTCGATTAAAAGAGACTGTTTCTGACGCCATGGCGACTTCTGTGAATATGATTGGATTTAGTCTGGGCGTTGAAACGGAATTATCCGACCGGTGCTCGCCACAGTGTGGTTAGTTGGCTTCGAATAAGCTGATTAGGATTTCGATTCAGTCGACTATGAAAGGCTGCAAGCGCTCTCTGTTGATGAAACCTTTCTAAAGAAAATTCTCTCTGGGAAAGATAATTGTCATTGCTACAGCTTCTCAAAAAAAAACATAATGCGGAAAACAGCTAACTATCGAAAAAACAGAGCATTACAAATGAGTACCAGTGAACCAAGCTTTGCTCGGTGACAAGATAGTTTTTTTTAATCTCTTAACGCAAAACAACTTTAATTCTTTTTCTTTATTCGATCAACCTTGCTACATATTTATTCTGAAAAATTATTCTGCGCTGGTGAAAATCAAATTAAATAGTAATGTGCTTTTTTTAAATATTAAGCACTAACTTCTGTAAAATTTATTGTAACTATTCTAAGTATTTGTAATGTCGTTCTTATTATTTTTTTTCTTTCCAATATTAAGGCTCTAAAAAAAATTTCTGAAGTCATGATCTATCTAAAACGTTCTTTCACACCAGAAAATGGTAGTAGGCCAATTTTCAGATAAAAATTATGCCATTTTTACACTAGAAAATGGTAGTATGCCAATTTTTAGAAAAAATTATAATGTCGCTTTTAAAAAAAAAAACTACAAAAAAATAAATAAATATACATATATGCAATTATTATTCGTTTAATAATATAAGATTTATCTCAGTTGTCTTGAAAAGCTGAAAATAGAATAGACGGTATCCCTAGATAAACGACAGACATCTTGGACTGATAGTCACGGCTCATGTTCAGCACGGGACACATCATGAAAGAAGGAAAAATAGGATACGAAAACAGATGGACATTGGTCCATACCTCTTAAATCCTCAATACTTTTCACGGTTTAAATTAGTTTTTTATATTTATTATAATTAATTATAACTAATTCCTCAATATTTAATTTTGTACGCGTCTCCTTAGAAATCCACGAAGTTTCAAAAGGTTGTACCCCTCCAACCTCCAACACATTTCAAAAAGATCATTCCTTCGTGAGTGTGGAAAACTTACAAAGTACATATCATAACAACTCAAAAAGATAAGATAAAAATGAGGTTTGATGACCTAAATAAACTGAAAACCTCAAAAATGAAAAAAAATTACTGAATTTTACAATCCAAGATAATTGATTTCCTGGATTGTCATCCCTTACCAATCTTCTTGAACTTTATTTTAGGCTTTCTAATCTTTTTAGCGCTTCAGTGAATTAGTCCCAGTTCACTTTCAGAACGCTTAATCTCAATACTTAATTCCAAACGTTTCTAATTCGTATTTTCATTTCCATTCATGGTAGAAATCTCCAAATCTGTTTCAATAACATACAGGAAAGACTTTAAACATTTAGAATGTTATTTTAACGAGGGTCGACAGATAGAAACCTTAGAAAATATTTCCAGAAAACTCCTTTGTTAGTAAAGAAGGAATTAGAACAAAAATAATTCTTCTGTTTGATAGCTGCAGCAGAATAATTGCTTTTTCATCCGTACACTCTTGTGCTTCTATTACAGAAGTAAAAAACATCACTTTTAGATCAACTGGGCCGTACTTAAATGCATTAAATATTGAACAAAACTGCTCATAGGTCCCTACCTTTTACCACGTAAGAAATTATTAATGTCGTTAAAGAGCAGAATTTTATTGAATATAGCTTTGAAATATAGATATTGGCTGATCACTAGAAGGTGGTTGTAGCAATCAAACAAAAAAAAGATAAATAGAGTTATTTTTCCTAATGTTTGGGCACGTTTTATTCAAATCATCAAATAATAGTTGTTGTTTTTTATATCCCCATCTCCCTGAATAATTTTATGCGTGCTTGTCGGGCCCATAGATAATTGAGGACTTGCTGGGTCATGGTTAATATATACACGTTTTGAAAAAATTAAAGATAATTGTGAACGTAGTAGCGGATATTCAGTGTGGAAGATTAAAATTTGTATATAAGCGAAATTAGTTTAAAAACAAGTAAATGACAAAGTTTTTTTGAATACGGTCCATTAGAAAGATACAACTAGCTAGTTATGGGTGTTAGTACTTTGAATTATAGAAAAAGTATGTTTTTAACATGCAAATATTGGGTATGTAGCCATGAGGCAACTTCAAAATATAAAACCTTTAGTAACCAAAGATAATCTTCGATGGATTCTAGGCATCTGGTGTTGTCTAAATGAAAAGACCAATCCCCACAACTTAGTTTGACAGACCACGAAGGTCTCATATAGGCTGTATAGGCTAATTATGTAGTAATATAGGCTGTAATAAGCTAATTACGTTCTGATCTTGAGAAGGCATGGGGGTTGTCAGCCCTACTCGTGTTAATTTTTACTCGTTTGGAATTTGACTCGGTTATGTACTGCAATTTTTCTTCGTTTTGGGTTTCATTTATTTATTGATGGTGATTTGTGGCAGTTTTATGCTTGGTAGATTATTCGATTTTATTTCTACTCATTTTTGATTTAATGGAGTTCTTTAATTTTCATTGAAAAACTTATTTTGTGGAAAAAGTTTTTAAATTAATTTTTGTATGTTTTTATTGACGTAGTCATTTTCATGGAAAAAGAAACTAATATCTTATAAAAATAAAACTTAATACCTTTCCCAAAAATTCTATTTATGCTCTTTGACAGCCTTGATATACTTACACTCTATTGCTTTAGTTAAATTGTCAATTTAATACCCTCAGCAGTTTTTTGGATATTGCTAAGATGTCTTGTTGGCAACCAGCATAAATTCTGTAACTTTGATTCAGTTTAAAGCAACATTTAGATTTAAAGCATAATGGGTAAATTGCATAGAAGTGGGGGGGTTGACATGCCCAATATCTCTAAAGATATAGCTACTGGACTGTTCCACTATACGGAACAAATGGCTGTCTCAAAATATTGATTGTATTTTTTTGGAAAATTATGGGCTAAGGAGGAGGGCTTCTTCCCCTCCTGTGACTTCTGACTTTTAAAAATAGCACTAGAACTTGTAATTTCCAATCAAATTAGTTGCTTTAAAAGTTTCAATGATATAACCAGCTATGATAGAGCAGAACTGCCTATGATGCTTCTTATGTGCCCTTTTGATAACTTGCATGCATATTGTCTTTTCGTTTAATTGAAACTCCCCCCCCCCTCAACGCTCCTAAAAGTTTTACCTTTTAGCGTCAGAATAAGGCTTAATACCGTTAACCGTTTCTAAAGCATTGCTGATCCGTCCTCTTAACAACCTGCGTGGGCATGTTTTGTTTTGATTTATTCCAATACAGTTGAAATATTGCCCAAAATCTTCACCTTAATACGCTAAATTTAAGTAAAAGTTGTAGTAGCACCGGTAGTAATAGTAGTAGCAGAAGTAGTAGTAGCCATAGAATTAATTGTAGTAGCCTTAGCTTTAGTAGCAGCAGTTGTATTAGCAGTAGTAATAACAGTAGCAGTAGTAGTAGTAGTAGTATGAGTAGAATTAGTAGCATTAGGATGCAAACAATGTCTTTTGGCTAGTTCAATATCCCCACAGAAGCCCTGTAAGTTTCAACTTCACACACAAAACTGTTCGAAAGATATTGCTGATATGCCCTTCTGGCAATCTGCACACAGACGGTGAGTTGTAATTCAGCTCACCTTCCCCTAAAAACTCCCTGAAAATTCCATTTTATATCCTTTAAACAGTAGCAGTGACAGTAGTAGTGTTAGTGTTCCTGTCATCAAGTCCCGGAAGTTTAAACTGAATACAATTAGCCATTGATATGACATTCTTTTTTTTTTCTTTTTTGATAACTTGTATATTTGTATACATCTTGAAATTTTCATCTTAATGCTTTTAGTCATACAAATAGTTTATTTGAGTAGTAGTAGTAGAACTAGTAAATATAGCATTGATAGCAGTACTTGTAAAAGCGTACACATATTGCCTTTTGGTCAATTGACCTTCTCCTTTAAGCCTTCTATGAAAGTTCCAGCTTAATAGCAAAACCAATTATTGAGATTCGCTCTTTGGAAAACATGAATGCATATAGTGTCTTTTGATTTAGTTCAAACTTGTCCTCGATATTATCTCAAATTTTCATCTTCATAACCTTAGCCTTAATAGTGCTAGTATCACAGTAGTTCTGGTCATGGGGGCCTTGGCCCCACCTAGAAATTGGGGACTATAAAGCAATTATAAGGAAACTAAAGGAAATAGAGCAGAATAGGGAAATACCATGGGGAAAATGTGTGTTGCCCCATTGTTGGCTGCCTGCCAATAGATTTTGACCCTTAATAAGGAAAATATAAGTTCTCATTTGTGACTGAGTGACCCTTTCGAGTTTTCCACAAACATTTTTTCTATATGATTTGGTTGGAGTAACAAAAAAAAAATCAAATTTTTCATAGTAATGAATGGTAAGTAAATAACGATCCTTGTCAATAACAAAAGTATAAGAGCCTAACTATTCATAACATTCAATCAAAGAATCAGCTTTTTATGGTGATCCTAAATATGTATTTGTTTATTAGTAATTAATGCAGTTATTAGTACACAAAAAACTTAATAAGGGACAATTTCATAAGAAAAAAAAATAAAAAAAAAAGCCGTCGACCTTTGCTTGCATTGCAAGAGTACCCATGATCTGATATACGAAGCCACTATCATCAGAAATGTTTCCCCTGAACTGAATGCTTGCAATTTCTGCATTTTCTCCCTGAACGGATACATTTTTTGTGGTTTATTATCATTTTTTTCCAGGAGTTATTATATTTATCTAGTCGTTACTTTGAAAAGATTTAATTTTTTACAGGAATTAAATATAAAGGTGGCAGATATATTATTTTTTGTATTCAAAATGACATTAAAAATATTTATAAAAAAGTTTTATTTGATTTTTTTAATCTTAGTTTTAATGTTTTACTCTGAACAAACTACTTTGATAATACGTTACTTTTTTTTATAAACATTGAGTCTAAAGGCATGAAATATTTTGGTGTTTGATAATCAAGTTCCAAATTGTCGATATTATTAAAATATATCCCACCAACGCTTCGGCATTGCTCTACAGAACTGAATGCTGGGAGTTAATATAGTTCTTGTACGTAGGCTATTGTTTTGTGTATTTTTTTGTAATTACTCACTTTTTTCATTTTTATATACTTTTATTTTAATTGATATATTTTTCCATTGCCTTTAGAGAAATATTTGTCCCTAAGCTTCATTAAATTAAAAAAAAGTTTTTTTTTAACTGAAAGTAAGGAGTAATATTAAGACTTAAAACGATCAGAAATTATTACGTATAAGAGAGGGTTTCCCCCTCCTCAACACCTTGCTCTTCACGCCACAGTTTTTCGGCACTTCAACCAAAGAGTTACTTATTGTTCTAATTAACGACTCTTGTGTTTTAGGAGTCGTTTTGCAAAATTGGGACAAAATTTAAAATTTAGCTAAAGACGGAGGTGTTGAGAAGGGGGTGACCACCCTTATATACGTAGTAATTTCTGTTCGTTTTAAGCTTCAATCTTGCTCCTTATTTTCAGTCGAAAAAACTATTTTTTATTTCTGATAGTTTTTTAATTAACGTCCGGATGCCTTGCTCCACCTTATCGAAAAATCCCCCCCCAGAAATATCCTCCGGACAATTCAATACTGGCGAAAATTTACCCGGACAATTACCCTTAACATCTCCACGTGTAAAATTGAATAGGTAAAGAGAAAGCAAGACATACAAAGAAATTGGCATAGGAATTCTGGCAAATTCACCAAGTGTAAAATTTCCCCTGAAAAATTTACCCCCTGGAAACTTTCCTCTCCATGGAAAATTCTTCCCGTGCAAAATCCTCCCAGCAGAAAGTTTGTTCTCCCCTCTCCACCTGAAAAATGTATGCGTACTTCTCAATAACAAAGACTATACGTAAACAATGGACAAATTTCATAACTTTAAAACCTTTGCCCAGGGGATATAGGGGATGCTTTTATCTCCAAAGACATAGTTATTGGGCCTTCCAAATATGCTGAACAAAAAAGCTATATCAAAATTTTGATAATACGATTTTGGGAAAAAAGTGGTGTGGGAAAGGGCCCAGTTGCCTTCCAATTTTCGGTTTCTTAAAAGGGCACTACAAACTTTAATTTCCATTAGAATTGGCCCTCTCTCGACGTTCTGGGCCCACTGGGTCGATATGATCACCCCTGGGGAAAAAAACAAATAAACACAAATCCGTGATCTTTCCTCTGGCAAAAAATTACAAAATTCCACTTTTTGCAGATATGAGCTTGAAACCTCTACAGTAGGGTTTCTTCATATGCTGAATCTGACGGTGTGATCTTGACTAAAATGCTATGATTTCAATGGGGTCTTTCCCCTTTTTTCCGAAAATCAGACAAATTTTCTCAGGCTCTTAGCTTTCGATGGGTAAGACTAACCTTAACGAAACTTGTATATTTGGAATCAACATAATAAGCAAATTCTTTGATATATCTATTGGCATCAAAATTCCGTTTTAGAGTTTCGGTTACTACGGAACAGGGTCACTCCTTACTTATAGTTCTTTACCATGAACTGTTTGATTATCCATCAAAATTCAAACTGAGATCATTGAAATATTAATCGTTTTTCCTGCGTTACCAGAAGTATTGTATTAAAAACACTTTACATATTCATGAAATGTAATTAAACAAATAGAAAAGGTTTTTCAACTAAAGTAAGGAGCAAGTTTAAAACTTAAAACAAATATAAATTATTCTGTGTATAAGGGGGACTACCCCCTTTTCAACATATTGCTCATTAAGGAAAAGTTTTAGTGCTTTGATTTTTTTTTTTTTAATTACAAATTTTACTAAAAAAATTGGACAAAAGCCAATCTTCAGTAAAGAGTAAGGAGCTAAGGAGGAGACAGCCCTCATCATATAAGGAATAATCTGTTAAAAAAGGTTTCAAATCTATTCCTTGCATTAAGTTGAAAAGCCTTTCTTTATTTGACTTTTGATTGTTTTCCAAATCAAGCCCAGGCCTAACTAAGATATAATTTGAGGTACCGACCCCCTAAATATCCGGTTATTTGATTTTAAAATGTGTAAAACAGTAATTGTATGTTAATTAGTACTGTCCTACGTTTAAATTTGCAATTTCAATTTTGGACAAAATTTGAATATACTTAAAAAATTGGCGATGAATAGTAATTTTGGTAATAAGTCCTAATATTACTACTAAAGAATTTCTGTTGGATGAAAAAGAGCATTATTGTTTGTATGAATGGAAATTCTGTGAGACTTTTGATCTTCTGCATGACTGAAGCCATCACAGTAACTATAATAGGATTTTCTTATCGACGAATACGTTGCATATATTTGTTTAAGTACATTGCAATACTTCATATAAATAGAATAGAAAAATATTACCGTTAAAAATTGCTGAAAACTAAGTTCCTAGCAGTATTTGCCACCCCAAAGAAATTTCCTGGTGTGGCTGATGATGGCCTGCCTTGCCTTTTCTACCTCTGTGCTGGTAGATATGGGAATTTAACATTTTAGCCGTACAGAGAAACATTTTGATTAATTCCTGTTCCATATTCCTATTATTTCGAAGCCTCATGAAGAGTAAGTAGTGCCCATTAAATTATACTTTTCGGGAATCAACCTTACCCCTACCTAAACAATTACCCTCCCTCCCCCTTCATCATAGCTGATACGCAATTACAGATCACGAAAGTAAAACAGTTCAAAATAGGGATGATACCTTTTTATTGACAGTGAATAGATATAAAATTATTTAACTGGATATTTTGAACACATATACAGTGTTCATCATCAGCAGTAAAACTTCTGATGATGAAGTTTTACTGCTGATGATGAACACTGTATATGTGTTCGAAATATCCAGTTAAATAATTTTATATCTATTCACTGTCAATAAAAAGGTATCATCCCTATTTTGAACTGTTTTACTTTCGTTATGGAAAGGCAGTGTGGTATTCGAAGTTATTTACAGATCACCAAACGTAGCCTTATTTCATTACAGATAAAGTGAGTCAAATTGGTTGAATCCACTACTGCCACCGTGGGGCATTACTTCTTTTGCAATGGGGAAGCCTAAAATATGGTTATTGATACTTTTAAATCAATTAGCTTCTCATAATTTTAAATTGATTGCAATTTTATCCTTTTTGGGGTAAAGTCGTAGTTTGGTGCCCTAAAATGGCAAAAACAAGACTTTCTCCTGGCCCAATCTGTATGGCTGCTTATAAAAGAGCTTTAAATTTACGTTTAAAGTAAAATTATCTTATACCAAATTATCCAAATTATCTTTTACCTTCGGTTTGATATAATTGCCCATGGGAAAAAACAAAACAAATAAGCATGCACTGACGATGTTTCTTCTAAAAAAAATGCGGGAATTCTACATTTTAAAAACTGGAGCTTGAAACCTCTACAGTAGGGTTCTCAGTTTTTATTGTTTTAAAAAGTAGAGTCGCGATTAAGTGTCAAACTTTAGCTTAAAGAGCGGGGCGCTGAGGAAGGGACAGTACATTTCATATACAGAATAATTTCTGTTCGTTTTAAATTTTAATATCGCTTCTTACCTTAAAAAATCTTAAAAATTTTTTTTTATTTAATATATTTAGAATTGGCATAAAAAGCCAATACTGCCGGTGTAGCAATTTTTACGATAATCCCATTTTTAGTTTTGTGAATATTGGCCCTAGTCACTTTTTACTTCCAGTTTTCCATCGCAAACTATTTTTAGTTGAATTGGACAATAAAAAGAAAGAGTGTCAACTTGACAGCTGGACAGTAAGTTTAAATTTTTTTTTCTTTCAGTATTCTATTTTTTAATGTCTGAATATATAAGGGATTTAAGTTCGAGGGGGAGAATTGTCCTGTTATGAAAGAGGTTCATTTTACATGGCCGATATAAAACCAAAATATGGTATCTATGCAGGCAGGATTATTTTTAAGAATCTCTATTCTTTCTGTAAATTATTCTAAGGCGTAAGAAATTGCCTAAAGACATATCTACTAGGAATTGCATCTGTTATAACCTACGGAAGCAGTAAATCTTTGTGTGATTTTGGTTCGATTTCGATTTTCTTTTAAGATTGAATGCATAATAAATAAATATATTACTGGTTGAATAAACTGATCCCTCTGCCAGGAATCCTTGTTGTTTAAAATTTACTGTATTTTGTTTTGTTTTGCATGTAATTTATAAGCTCTTTTTATTTGAGAGTTTTTTCCTAAAAGTATTTAAAAATAAACTTGTTCCTACGAAAAAATATCCTGAAATATATCCACTGTCACCCAGCCACCACTGCTATTTTGGTGTCCCCCCCCCCCTAGAAAGTTTTCTTCCGGTGCCCTTGGTTGTGGTAGTAGTGGTAGAAGTAGTAGTAGTGTTAGTGTTGTAGTAGTAGTAACAGTAGTAGTAGCAGTATTAATAACAATAGTAGCGTGTACATGTTACCTTTTAGACAGCTGACCATCCCCTTCATGATGCCCCGGAAGTTTCACCTTGATATGGTTAGCCTTTCCAAAAATATTACTTGTATGCCCTTTTGACCCACCTTTTGACACCCTTTTCATCTTAATACTCTAAGTTTTACAAGTTGTTGCAAATGAAATAGCGGTTGGGACAGTTTAGTAGCAGTAGTAGTCGTAGCACTATTTGTAAAAGCAAGATTAGTAGTAGTGGCGAGCACATATTACCTTTTTGTCAATTAATCCTTCCCTGCAAGCTTCCTCTGCAAATCCCAACTTAATACTCAAATTCCTTCTTGAGATACCCCGTTTTGACAATCTGCATGTACATAGTGTGTTTTGATTTAGTTCAAACTCCCCCTCAAAATTCGGTCAAATGTTCACCTTCATACGCGTAGCCTTAATATTTACTAAATTCATAGTGGTAGTAGTAGGAGTAGTACTAGCAACAGTATTAATAGGAGTAGTAGCAGGTAAATGTTGCCTTTCAGACAGTTGAACATCCCCCTTATGAAGCCCAAGAAGTTTTTCTTTGATGTAGTAAGCCATTCTAAAAATATTACT
Organism: Artemia franciscana; assembly: GCF_032884065.1. Taxonomy (NCBI): domain Eukaryota; kingdom Metazoa; phylum Arthropoda; class Branchiopoda; order Anostraca; family Artemiidae; genus Artemia; species Artemia franciscana. The sequence goes on from NC_088864.1 coordinate 50,302,266, forward strand.
GATATATCAGTAATCTGTATGCACAGAGTATGTTTTGGTTCAGTTCTACTTTCCCCCAATAGTTCCCTCGGATGTTTATTTTAATATCCTAAGCCTTGGTAGTACTCGCCACAGAAACAGTAGTTTTAATGATAGTAGTGGTAGCAGTAGTAGTAGTGGTAGCAGTAGTAGTGGCGGTAGCAGTAGTAGTGGTGGTAGGTGTAGTAATAGTAGTAGCGCGCAAAAATTGTCTTTCGATCAATTGATCATCTGCCTTATCATTTCCAGAAAGTTCAAATTAATATACTCAGTTAGTCACACCCTTTTGACAAACCGTATACATAAAACTTTCTTTGATTTAGTTCAACACTCTCCTCAACATTGTCTGAAAGGCTCGACTGAATGCCCTTTGTCTTTTTGGAAAGTAAAGGTCGAACATACATACCTTTCTTAATAACATATACTATATTAAACACTGGACGAATTGCCTAACTTACAGCCCTTGCCCCGAGGGCTGTAGGTGATTTGACATCCTCAAAGGAATAATTACTGAATCTTCCAACAGTGCTCTCTCAAAAAGAAGATAGATGTCTCAAAATTTTTAATTGGACGTTTGTTTTGTAAAACGATGTGTGTACAGGGGAGGGGTGCTGACTGCACCCCTCTGAACACTGAACGAATTGCTTAACTTACAGCCCTTGCCCCAAGGGCTGTAGGTGATTTGACATCCTCAAAGGAATAATTACTGAATCTTCCAACAGTGCTCTCTCAAAAAGAAGATAGATGTCTCAAAATTTTTAATTGGACGTTTGTTTTGTAAAACGATGTGTGTACAGGGGAGGGGTGCTGACTGCACCCCTCTGAACACTGAACGAATTGCCTAACTTACAGCCCTTGCCCCGAGGGCTGTAGGTGATTTGACATCCTCAAAGGAATAATTACTGAATCTTCCAACAGTGCTCTCTCAAAAAGAAGATAGATGTCTCAAAATTTTTAATTGGACGTTTGTTTTGTAAAACGATGTGTGTACAGGGGAGGGGTGCTGACTACACCCCTCTGAACACTGAACGAATTGCCTAACTTACAGCCCTTGCCCTGAGGGCTGTAGGTGATTTGACATCCTCAAAGGAATAATTACCGAATCTTCCAACAGTGCTCTCTCAAAAAGAAGATAGATGTCTCAAAATTTTTAATTGGACGTTTGTTTTGTAAAACGATCTGTGTACAGGGGAGGGGTGCTGACTGCACCCCTCTGAACACTGAACGAATTACCTAACTTACAGCCCTTGCCCCGAGGGCTGTAGGTTATTTGAAATCCTCAAAGGAATAATTACTGAATCTTCCAACAGTGCTCTCTCAAAAAGAAGATAGATGTCTCAAAATTTTTAATTGGACGTTTGTTTTGTAAAACGATGTGTGTACAGGGGAGGGTGCTGACTGCACCCCTCTGAGCACTGAACGAATTGCCTAACTTACAGCCCTTGCCCCGAGGGCTGTAGGTGATTTGGCATCCTCAAAGGAATAACAACTGAATCTTCCAACAGTGCTCTCTCAAAAAGAAGATAGATGTCTCAAAATTTTTAATTGGACGTTTGTTTTGTAAAATGATGTGTGTACAGGGGAGGGGTGCTGGCTGCACCCCTCTGAACACTGAACGAATTACCTAACTTACAGCCCTTGCCCCGAGGGCTTTAGGTGATTTGACATCCTCAAAGGAATAATTACTGAATCTTCCAACAGTGCTCTCTCAAAAAGAAGATAGATGTCTCAAAATTTTTAATTGGACGTTTGTTTTGTAAAACGATGTGTGTACAGGGGAGGAGTGCTGACTGCACCCCTCTGAACACTGAACGAATTGCCTAACTTACAGCCCTTGCCCCGAGGGCTGTAGGTGATTTCACATCCTCAAAGGAATTATTACTGTATCTTCCAACAGTGCTCTCTCAAAAAGAAGATAGATGTCTCAAAATTTTTAATTGGACGTTTGTTTTGTAAAACGATGTGTGTACAGGGGAGGGGTGCTGACTGCCCTCGAATCACTTTTGACTCTTAAAAAAGGACACTGTAACTTCCAATTTCCAATCAAACGAGTGCTATCCTAAGTTTATACGACGACTCATTCCATGAGATTCTTATATGCCCGAGGACATAACTTAGGCTACAACCCTTATTCTACGGCTCTGCATTTGGAAAAAATAGGAATTGGGGGGGGGGGGGTTACCCTCCGATCACTTTCTACTCTTAAAAAGGACACTAGGACTTCTGATTTCCAATTGAATTAGCCACTTCCGAAGTTTATACGACCACTTCTTCCATAAAACTTCAAATGTTAGCAATGGACAACTAGTACAGCGTATAGCCCTTGACCTTAGGACCTGGGGGGGGGGGGGGGTTTCATCCGCAAAGAAATAACTACTGGACCTTTTAAATATGCAGAACAAAATGGCTATCTCAAAAGTTTGATTGGATGTTTTTGGGGAAGTGATGGGTAGGGGAGGGGTCCAAGTACTTTGACTATTAAAAAGGGGACTGGAACTTTCAATTTAAATTTGAATAAGCCCCTTTTGAAATTTCTACGATAATTCATTTTATATGAAGTGCCCTGGTCTTTCAACCAAAAGTAATAATAATAATACATTGTCCCGACATCCTTCTTTTCTTAGGCAGCGTTATTGTGCTGCCTATGTCTCCAAATGTATCAAACTCATCAAGTTTAATTTTACCTATTAAAGGGTACGATCCTGAGAAAATTTGCCAGATTTTCAATAAGGGGGGAAGTATCCCCAGAATTCAAGGATTCTTCACGAAAATCACATCATCAGACTCAGCACATCAGAGAATAATCCTGTAGTAATTTTAAGCTGCTATCTGCAAAAATGTGGAATTTTCTATTCTCGAAAATGCACAAGCAAGCTCAGTTTTCAGTAAAGCGCTAGTTTTTCAGAAGTCTACAAAGGGAAACATCACGAGTAAGTTTTGAGTCAGTTTTTAAAATATATGTTTGCATAAAGAGTGACAGAATAAATTTTGTCTATTTTAAGTTTAAACTTGTTTTAAGTTGTATGTTAGAATTTGTTTATATCATGGCCAGTTATGGGATATTTTATTTAAAAACTAGTAACTAGTAACACTAGTAACACTTTAAAAACTAGTGTTTTATTGTCTGCCTGCTGCTTAAGGAATTTTCTGCTCCTAAGCCTCTTTTGTTGTGTAAATGTTGTTTTTTCTGTAAAGCAGTATTTTATTTTAATTTTTCAAATATAGAGAAACATGACAAATCAGTTTATTTGAACCAGTTTTGCATGTATATGTTTCACAAACTACAGAGCAACAAATTTAAGTTTCAAGTTTGTAAAATTTAAAAGTCAAATTTAAGTTTCAACTTCGCTTGTTACTTTCATCAGAAAGACTTTTTTAAGTAATAAGAGACATCAGGTTTTTCCCTTACGGTGTCATTGCAACTTTTTTTTCTTCCTCTTCCTTTTCCTCCCAGGGTTGATAGGATTAATCTGGTGTTCTTAGAAATTTTAGAAACATAAACTTTGGATGTAGTAGGCCTACATTTTCCGAGAAGATCACAACCAAGCCTCAAATCTTTACGTAATATATCACGATATCAGCAGCATGCAACCCATTCTTTAGTATATTGCCCCTAATCTATTCATAAGGTATATACCAAGTGCTACTGGAACACAGTTTTGGCGTAACTCTTTATTTACAGTTGCAACATATGTTTGTTATTTTTTTAATCTGTTGATTAATTATATCATATTCAGAGCTATTTTAACTATGAGGAGCCGTCAACTATCCACCTCCACTGCACCGTAGCCATTTACTTCTTAACCTTTAGTTCACCCTTTTTTTTCAGTTTCTTTTTAATTACCATTTTCTCTTGAAAACTACGCTTTCGTGTTAAGACAGAATATATTACCCAAAGCATCCATATTGTATGCTTATTCCAAATATGTTCCTCCAAATGAGGGAAGACTGAGGGGTCAATTTCTCTTCCGTGTTCATCTGAAGGACCTCTCCTGGACAGTTTGAAATGTTTGGCCAACAAGTAAAAGTTTTTAGCCTACAACTTCCCCCTCCCCTAAAAAAATACCAACGAACTTTCAAAGCTTGCCCAGCTATACAATATTGTGTATCTGTACAAGCAGTGTAAAGTTAAAAAAAAAAAATTACGGGTCACTTTTACCTTTGAGGATAAAGATACCACCGCGTGGCCGAATAGCCACTAAATTTTGTAGTTTACATAAATAGCCATTAGATAATCTTTGGTGATCTCTTAAATTCAACTCGATAGTATTTTGACCCTTTTCATGCTTGAATCGCTCTTTTAAAAAACACAGTAGAAATCAGAAATTCTGGTACGGTCTGTTTTATTACTTAGGTAATAGACTAAAACTTTCAATTTATGTTAAAAAGACTCATCTTCCGATATTCCTAAAAGTGTTTAAAGAATGAGAAGGCTATTACGATATCCAAGGCCTCATTGGCAAAAAAAAATCTGAAAGCGCTCAGAACCATTTTTTACTCACGTGTAAAATTACTAGAATATCATCGTCTATTTTTGGGTATAATAATATTAAGTAATGACAAATTGACACTTTAAAAAAAAATCTATTACCGCGTACTAGCGTTCTTATTGTGGTCGGATGACCTAAGCTTCCAAAATCTCATCAAATTATGTCAGATTTTATAAACAGATCTTTCTCCTTCCAGCAAACATATGGAAAGCAGGACAATCTTTCCTTATCCCTCATTCCCAATGCCTATCTCATCTCCTTTATCGTTTTGTTTTAAGTTTTGCTTTTAATTCTCTTTTTAAGCTTTTAGTTGAAAATACCCTTGATATGTCCTACCGTTGAATGGGCAGGCTTTTGGCAGAGAAGTAGATCTACTCGGGTAGCAAATAGATGGCATCAAAATTCTTAAATAGACTCTTTTAGTATCCTAAAATGTATCCTACATAACGTAGTCGTATTATTATTATGTTTACGAGAATCTGAAATATATGATAGGAATGGGATGTTTATATCTAAATTATCCAAATATCACTCAATCATGGAATAACACAAATTCATAAAAGAATATCATAATAAATTAACTTCATTTTCAGATGCGTAGCATGTATTTGTTTTTTGTATTAAGTATTGCAAACAGACATAAGCAGTTTTAGGAAAAGGGTGAGACTTCCAAAATATTTTGCTTTTGTACAATATTTTTTTGTCTTATCTTAAAGGCCAAATAAAAGAAAATATTCTAGGTATAACAGTTATTAATTAACAGCAACTAAAAAAATTATTGATAAAAACTTTTTTTTTAATATAATCCAAGTCGACACATCAGCATTGGTTTAGCAAGAACGATCACATTTCCGTACTGAAATGCTGGTCGTGGATTTTGAGAGAGGAGTAATTCGGTTGAAAGTTGTAAGTAGTTATACCATTTTAAGAACCGAAAGTAATTGGAGGGTAGCCAGCCCCCTTTCGTCCCCATTTTGCAAATCCCCCGCCCTCTCCTTCTAAGAGAATCAATAAGTTTTGGATCCAAGCCTTCAGATGGCTATTTTGCTCGTAATAGTCGAAAGCTGGAATAAATATACTTTCGGGTATCCTGGATGAAAATGTTAGCAAAATGAATGAATTTTCAGAAGTTTTGAGACTTCAGGGGGCAAGAAAAGGTTTGAAAATTAATGTAAAGAAGGCTAAGCTGCTATAGGCGTTTTTAAGGGGACAGACAGGGCATTTACCCCGAATGCAGCAACTTTAGGGGCGCAAAATTTCGAATAAACAATGTAACGGTTATAATCAGTTTGTAATTTTTGAAATTTCACTTGTATTGAAACAAAGTTGACTATGGAGTTAGTAGTAAGTAGAAGCAAATTCAATTCAAAATTTTCATTTTTCCCATATCTTCATCACCATTCTTTAAAAACAGAAGTCACTAGACCGAATTTAATTAATTTTAATGTTTTTATGGTATTTTGTATTCAAATTTATTCAATAAATGAAAATTTTGTTAATAAATAAGTATTTTATTAACAAACGAAAATTTGTTAAAATCTGGCCTGAACATTCTTGGGAGATATGGGGGGGGGGCTAATCAAGAATTTTCAATGGGCAAAAGAGAGGCTGGAACCGCCACTGAGTTGACAAAACCAAGGATTAAGTGAAGGTGAAAGGTTATGTTGGGTAAGGAGAAGATCGATCAAGTGGACAGCTTCCCTTACGTAGGTAGTATTATTACTAAATACGGTAGATGCATAGAAGATGTTAAAAGTAGAACAGGCAAGGCCCGGGATGTTTTTTAACATTTGTTTATTTGTTTTTCCCAAGCCTGATCATATCAAACTGCTGGTTCTAGAAGATCAGGAGAGAGCTCATTCAAATGGATATTAAAAGTTCTAGTGCCCTATTACAGCTACCAAAAAGATTGTGCCACGGATAAGCGGCGTTTTTAGTCATTTTGAGGCACAAAACTAAAATTCCGTCCCAAGGAATCCCTAGTTCTCATCCATTTACAGTTCCGAGATAACCAATCGATATTTGAGCATAAAAAAAAATATTGAGCTTCCCAGTTGTAGAGGAAGTAATACCGCACGTTGGAGCATTTGTTTATGAAAAGTCACGTATTCCGTAGAAAATAAATAGTCAATAGAAATTTATATTGATCTTACTATTTCTTTGGCTGCTCAATCTCACACATGGGGAAATTTTTCCAGGGAGGAGTTGTCCTAGGGAAATTTTTCAGGGGGATCTTTGTTCGGGTGGAGGGGGGTCCGTGAGAAGAATTCTCCATGGAAACTTTTGCTTGTCCTACTTTCTCTTTGGCTGCCCAATTATACATGTTGGGAGAATTGTCCAGAATTACCTGGGGTAAACTTTTCAGGGGAATTTTCAAAGGAGAGAGAATTTTCGGCGGGAGGGGATTGACCCTGGGTCAATTTTACTTGGGGGGTTTCCAGATGGGGGATATTTCAACGAGGGGGGGGACTCAGTCTTAATTTGAAAAGCGATTAGAAATTAAATTTCAAAACAAGTTTTTAAAATAAAAGAAAGGAGCAGCTTTAAAACTTAAAATGGACAGAAATTATTTCGTACATGAGGGACTGCCCCTCCTCAACTCATTACTCGTGATGCTAAAGGTTTTTCGTGCTTTAAGAAAGCTTTCTATTTCAGTTCAACGGCCCTTGTGTTTTAGCAGCCATTCTTAAAGATTGTGACAAAATGTCAAACCTTAGCGTAAAGAGCGAGAGGCTGAGGAGGGGACAGATCTCCTAATATACGAGATAATTTCTTTTCATTTTAACTTTTAATATTGTTTCCTTACTTTCATTTGAAAAAACTTGTTTTTTTTTATTTAACCAATTGAAAAAAATAATTAATCAATCAAATCAATCAATTAATTTCAAAATGTTCATTTTTAAAATATACCTTAAACTCTCAGCATAGCAAAAATGACATTCTTCCTTGTGGGGGTTTGAGGATGCAGTGGTCCCCGTTTTATGTGTGATAATTTCTTTTTCTTTAAAATTTGACTTGATTATTCATATTGATTTCTGCTCACTTTTTGGTTTCATTTCTTCACCCGGGGCAATATTTGGTATTTCTAAGTTTGACGTGGTTCTCAAATAATTCCTTAGACCACACTGCTTTTCCATTTACGTAATTTTCTAAAGAAAAAAAAGGCATAATTTAAATAAAACAGCGGAACAAAAATAAAACAACAACAACAAAATTTAGATAATAGAAATTCAAATACTTCCAAATATTAGGACGAATAAATTGAATTTTTAATCTAATTCAACTTTTCTTTCCCGTTGAAAAAGGTTTCAGGATGTGGAGTCAAAAGCTTTGAATTTTTATTATTTAAAGGTTATTGTTGTTGTTTTTTTGTTCCACTATTTTATTTGAATCATACTCGTTTATATCTCTTAAATTCTGTAGATGTGATCCTTTATTTAGTTTTTGTTCGTTTCTAGTAATTTCCATTCGTTTTAGATTCGACTTATTTGACTTTATTTTTCCTCGTCTTAGGTTTTAATATTGCTCTTGACTGTTCTTTGAATGCTTTTTTTTTAATTAATATCACAAAATACCCTAATTAAATTAATATCACTGAATGTAGATAACTTCGAAGACCACACTGCCTTTCCATGACGAAAGTAAAACAGTTCAAAATAGGGATGAAAGCTTTTTATTGAAAGTAAATAGATATAAATTATTTAACTGGATATTTCGAACACATATACAGAGTTCATCATCAGCAGTAAAACTTCTGATGATGAAGTTTTGCGTTGATAGTAAGTTGAATAATGAGCCCAAAATCTTCATTCATTCTGTTCAAGATTAAATAAAAACAAACAAGTTTTTTTTTAACGGGAAGTAAGGAGCGACATTAAAATTTAAAACGAACAGAAATCACTTCGTATATGAGAGGGCTACTTCCTCCGCTCTTTACGCTAAAGTTTGACTCTTTCTCTTAATCCTACTTTTTAAAACAGTAAAAAATTTTAGCATAAGGAGCGGAAGAAGCAGTCCTTTCATATACGATGTAATTTCTGTTCGTTTTAAGTTTTAATGTCGCTCCTTACTTCCCGTTACAAAAACTTTGTTTTATTTAATTTCTGAACGTTTTTGAATTAATGCATGTTTTGATTTTGGCTCTTCGCAGATGAATAATTAAAACGAACTTTGCATATTTGTTTTTTGTTTTTTTTTTTTTGGCTAACTGGGTTTCTCGTAGTTTTGATCGAGTGATTTTGAGAAAAAAAGAATGGGGGAGGAGACCTAGTTGCCCTCTGATTTTTTGGTTCAGAGAACCAAAAAGGCAACTAGAACTTTCAATTTTTTACGAATATTTATTAGTAAAAGATATACGTAACTTACAAATTAGCTTACGTAACGAACTTCTGTATTCTCATGTTTTTATTACGTATATGAAGGGATTCATCCCCTCGTCAGTACCTCGCTCTTTATACTAAAGCTTAAATCTTGTCCCAATTTCTTAAGAATGACCCCTGAATCACAAAAGCCGTAGAATAAATAGTTGAAATTACTAAAAATGCTTTAGCGTAAAGAGAGAGGTATTAGGAGGAGGTGAGCCGATCATACACGTAATAATTTCTGTTCGTTTTAAGTTTTAATGCTTCTCCTTACTTTCAGTTGAAAAAAAATTTCACATTTAATTTTTCATTGTTTTTTTTTTAATTATGCTAGAAAATCCTTCTCTCCCTTCATGAAACTTTTCTTCTCCCATGACAAATTCCTCCAAGAAAAGTTCCCCTAACATATTCCCCTCTTCTCAACCCCCCCCCCCTCCCCAACCTAAAAAAAAAAACAGAAAACGTTTTTACTCTTCCAAATAACCATTACTATATGTAAGCACTGGTCAAAGTTTGTAGCCTGTGGCCCCTCCCACAGGAACTGTGGGGGAGTAAGTCGTCCCCAAAAATATAGTTATAAGGTTTTTTGACCATGCTGAATAAAATGGCTATCTCAGAATTTTGATCCGTTGACTTTGGAAAAATAATTAGCGTGTGAGGGGGCCTAGGTGTCCTCCAAGTTTTTGGTCAAAAGGGCACTAGAAATTTTCATTTCCGTTAGAATGAGCCCTCTCGCAAGATTTTCGGACCACTGGGTCGATACGATCACCCATGGGGAAAAAACAAAAACAAAACAAAACAAATAAACACGCATCCGTGATCTGCCTTCTGCCAAAAAATATAAAATTCCACATTTTTGTAGATAGGAGCCTGTAACTTCTACAAAAGGGTTCTCTGATATGCTGAATGTGATGGTGTGATTTCCGTTAAGATTCTATTACTTTTAGGGGTTGTTCCCTCCTATTTTCTAAAATAAGGCAAATTTTCTCAGGCTCGTAACTTTGGATGGGTAAGATTAAACATGATGAAACTTATATATTTAAAATCAGCATTAAAATGCGATTCTTTTGATGTAGCTATTGGTATCAAAATTCTATTTTTAGAGTTCTGGTTATTATTGAGCCGGGTCGCTCCTTACTACAGTTCGTTACCACGAACTGTTTGAAACCAGTTTTGAGCAATTGGAATTAGAAGTTGCTAAATTGTACGGAAGGTGATAGCAAAAATGTCTCGCTCCTAAATGGGCCATAATTTTTTTTCGTCTCTGAATGGTTTGAAACTTTCAGGGCTTGTTGATAGGGAAGTGTATACCTCGACAAAGACAACAAACAAACAAAAATGGTTGTACCGATTTTTGACACCCGAGACTGGTTCGTGCACATATTAATTATTTGCTTACAATATACAACCAGTAAAAAATAGAAACTTCTTTTCTTTGACTGGCTTACTTCTAAGGCAAGGACCAAGGGGGCCACTTGTTCCAATAGTTGAGACAAAAAATGTTGAAAAAAATTTGTTACATCAGTTCGTGTCACAGGAACATTAAAAAATAATTTATTTTTTTCTTATTAGATTGAAACTTACAGGCGTGCAGACAGGGGTAGGGGGACCTCGGTAGAGAAAAAAATCAGTGGAATAATTTTCGAACTTTTGAAGTTACTCTTTCGGTATTAGAATTATTATTAAAAACTTGAAATTGTGGCAAAACAAGAAATGGTATATTGTTTTGTTATACTTTTGATTTTTTCAAATATATTTCTTGATTGTAAAAATAATAAAAGCGTTTCTTTTTTACACAACAAAACCACTTCAAAGCGGTAATCCACTATAGGAAAATTAAAAGTAAGATATAAAATTGGAAATTCAAAAAAAAGTAAACTAAAGATTGATCTTGATTTATTATCTAAACTTGTACGAACAAACTTAATTGCAACAATTTTTTATTGTTTTGCTATCATAACCAGTGCTAAATATTTAGCATTTCGAATTAAGTAAAATTTGGTACCCAAATCTTAATTTTTGTAAAGATTATCAGCAGCCAATGTTTTGTATTATGACTATTCGTACTATTAATACAAAAGCTTAAGACATATAAAGTGATCAAAGAAATTTATAACACACACTTTAGGGTCAATAACTATTGGGGCACAGTCTCTAAAGACCAACCCTAATGTTCTCCCAGAAAAGTCAATTCCCGATATGTTGCTAGGTGAGACCTTTTTCTGGTGTGAGGGGAAAATAAACTTGTGTAATTGAAAAAGACTTTCTTTCAATTAAAAATAATATTTTAACCGGGAAACTTTTGCTCTCTCCCTCCCCCCCCCCAAAAAAAAGATGCTACTGCAAGATGGATCTAAAATACATTTTCAGGAGATATCGATACTCTCACCTTCAAAAAACCGAAAAAATGAGAAGCAATTAGAGTAGTTCTTGTGTTTATGGGCAGATTCGTAATAACACGAAGTATATTATCTATATGATAAGTTTCAGAAATAATACATATAGATGATATCGTTGGTGTCATGAGATCCTAGGGGCCACCTACTTTCTGCCATCTAGTCTTTACCTCTCGGAGCACCACGTGTGCCGTACAGTTCCACATTTATTGACAAAGTATCTAAAACGCGTAGCACAGTTCCTCCACGTCTGGCACACTTTCCCCACGCTTGGTACGTACAAGCTGGTGTGCGTAATTTCTGAATGTCGGTGACCCCTCGATAAAATTCTTCTTCCTGTATACGTGCCTCGTTAAGACAGTGGCGAAGCCAATATTAAATTGTTATGAGGTGTAATTCACTTCGTTTTTTGAGGACCCGATTGTGAAAAGATATTTGGCCGTTTATTATGATTTTCTGGTACTTTTTAAATAGTCCCACTCCACTCACGAATTTTGATATGCAAGATCCGAGAAAAACCAGTTTGTCTTTCTGCAGTAGATTATAATTCTCATTAAGAAAAACTACGATGCAGGTATAATTTTATTAAATATTTAATATACAGAGGTGATTAGGTTAGGTATCTGACATAATGCGTTCTGCGCGGCCTACTTTCCATAATTCTCTGTTGTACTTTCTATAATTTTGCTTCTAAAGTATTACATTTTCATCATATTTTATATATTTCATTAACAAAATGAAATTAACAAAAAGTGTCGGGATATTTAACAAGTACCGGTTTTCTTTTTTTCATTTTAAGGCAGAATCCGTGGCCTCTAAGCCCACCCCATGACTAGATGCGTAAGCTGGACTAAACCCGAGGAACAGATAAACAGTTTATAAAAGAGAATGCAAATTAATTGAACATTCAAGTTAAGTACACAAAAATAACAAAAATTATGAAATTTCAAGGATTTCCTCTCCCCCTCCCTTTCTCCCCTGTACGTACCTGTATTATTTGTATTGATACGCGGGTATAAATCCCAAATATACTAGGAATATTGAAAGATCCCTTTTGAATTATTGAAGCTGCACTGCCTCCAGATGTCGGAAATTTATTTTGAAATATAAATTTTAGGTTTAGATAGACCTTTGATACCTAATACCAGTCACATGATGGTCAATGTTATTGTAGCTCTCGGGTATAGGCGCACGCGTCTATCGCAAGATTCACTTCATTAGCTAAGGAATGCAATTGTTCATTTTTCCTGGTCAGCAAAGAATGAAGACAATTTTAAAATGTTGATCTTTGCTTTCGCAGCTTTAAAAGATTAGATTTATTGTCTTTTCGTTGAATGAGTGAATTTTTTCATTCAATTGCTTTGCAGTCAATACCAGAGTGGCTAGATTGAGTACATTTGCGCCATTTTGACGCTTTTCTGTGGTGTTTGCGTATTTTTTTTTTTCAAATCGGCGCATTTTTTTGGAAGGGGGAAAATTGTTCATTCGGATCATTTTCATTAGAAAAGTGGAACTTTAGGCGCATTTTCACTTTTATGGTGGCGCAACTTTAAACCAGACATCTGCAACACTGGTCTACAGTCTCCGCTTGATGCAAACGAGCCTGTAAGCTTCAGGCACATATTTAGGGCCTGTTTTTGTTGGGGGGGGGGGGTGATAAGAGCGAGCTTTATTTGTTGATATGAATAAGAAATGCATGAAAACTTCTGTAAATTTTAAACTTGGAGGGAGCGGGCACAGGGCCCGCCTATATCTTTAATGAAATTAATTGCAGTATGTCTCATAGCATAAATTTTATAGGATAGCAGAGGACCAAAAAAAAGTCTAGTTTCTTTTCTTTATTGACGAATAGTTGTTTATGAAAGTTATTCATCTATCCGTCAAATAAAACAGACGTAGCCTAAATATAAAAAATTCTAAATTCCATCTGTTTCTTCATTAAGGAAAAGTATATTTAACTTTATAGAAGAATTTATACAAATTCTTCTACTTACCTTGAGAACCTAACGAGATAATATAATGAATATGAGGAGAGATTGACCAACATGAATGTTAGTCTGGCAAGGAGCGTCAGATAGCGCCTTTTTGATTACCACAGTCGATGTGTCGCAAAATTTAGAATTAGGAAAATCTAATTTAAAAACCTTTTAGCACTCCAAGAGATGGTGGACTGTGCTTCCTCCTCTTTGTAGGCATATGAAGATGAACAAATATTTGATTTTATTCTTTTAAAAATGTTGCAGTTCTCTAGCAAAAAAAAAACCTTTCTTCAAACACTTGCCCTTGTAGACATATAAAGAAGTACAAAATTTGATTGTATTCTCTTAAAATGTTACAATTTTCTAGCAAAAAATCTCTCTCCAAACATTTGCCCTTGTAGAAATATGAAGAAATACAAAATTTCAGAATTTTTTTTTTTTTTGCAATTTTCTAGCAAAAAAATACTTTCTTTAAACTTTTGCCCTGATTGAGGAAAATATTTATGCAAACAATTATGCCAAATGTTTACTATGTCACTATATACTACGCTTACTGACGTTTACTACGTCAATAATAACTACATCGTACGCTCAAATGTTTAATCTAGAATTTTTGAGGCAGCAAAAAATCTTTGTCGAAAATTAAGCTTCTTCAGACTCAGGCTTTTTCAAAATTACCTCTTTGAAGAAGGAAAAAGCAAAACAACAGCAGGAAAATAAGGGAAAACAAAAGGAAAAATATTTGCCATAGTACTTAAAAATAAGAGTAGCGCTAGCACTAGCCAATATTATAGAAGCTGTCATGTAAATTGCTGATTACTGGAATTAAAACATAAAATTCAATTCAAACAGGGGTGCCAATTAAAGGGGGAAGGGGTGGTATTGCAACCCCAGATTTTTATAAATATTTTTTTGTTATTTTCATTAAATGGAAGTTTTCAAAAATATACTCCCTAGATTTTGAAAAATACCGTCTTTTGTATTTCAATTAAAAGAAAATGCCTCCCCTAGACTTTTTACATTGATTCTGTGTCTTCCCTTTTAAAATATTGGAAAGACCTTGTTCAAAATACGTTCATGAGTCAATCTAGGCTTATTAAATAGCTCATTTTCATATGGATCAGAAACGTGTATGTGATGTGAACTACGATAACTTGAAAATCTCGCCTTATGAAATAATAAATATTAATTTTTAGCAAAAAATTGTTGCAAGGATTTACACTATTAATTCCTTCCTTATTCTGTTACATTGGAATGACAGCCTCTTCATCCCTTCCCCTGCATTACGGATGGTATGGTCCCAGATTTTTGATCCCTTGGTGGGAAAAAAAGAGTCGATCTGAACAATTTGAAAATCAAACAACTTTCCATTTAATGATTTAGGAAGTCAAACCATCAAAAACATATTCTATAAAATTGCTTCCAAAATACTTTACTACTTTTACGTATAGTAAGACATTCGGTAAATATACTACATTATTGCAGAAATAAAAAGGCCCTATTAGCTCCCAATTTTCGTGGATTATAATCCGATTTACAGAAATATTTATGTTATATGAGCTATTAGATCAATCTCTTTCCAAATGGGTAGCAAAATAATTCAATTGCTCCATTTCCTATACGTGAGGTCTTGAAAAGCATGGATTATTAAAAATAAATGGAAAGGGATTTTAAGATAATACATCTATGTTTATTTTTGTATTAAGTTTAATTCCAATGTAAGAATAAGGAATATAAATTACTTCTGTGTAGAAAACGTGCAAAAGGCGGACATTGCAAAAAAAACTACATAATCCATTTAAATAGCTACAAGAAATGTATTAATACCTTATACTTTTTATTTACTTAGTTTCTTTGAAATTTTTATTTTTTTATTCAAAATTAATAAAAGTAATTCAATTTTTCAACTATATTTCAAGCAAGTACGACAAATTTTCTTTTTTTTATGGGGGGGGGGACAAAAATTTGCTTGAGTCGTACGGTTAAAATCACAAATCCCAATATTTCTGTGTGCTGATTCCATGTGCTCAGAGTCAATTCGTCGTTAAATTCTATTCACCCTTTCATGTGATTACATAAAAAAAAACTAGTTTTTCTAACTGAAAGGAAGGAGCGACATTAAAACTTAAAACGGACAGAAATTACTCCGTATATGAAATGGATTATCCCCTCCGCAATCCCTTGCTCTTTATGCTAAAGCTTTTACTTGTTTTAAAAAGCAGAATTGTGGTAAAGAGTCAAACTTTAGCGTAAAGAGCGAAGGATTGCGGAGGGGACAACCCATTTCATATACGGAGTAATTTCTGTTCGTTTTAAGTTTAAATGTCGCTCCTTACTTTCAGTTAGAAAAACTAGTTTGTTTTATGTAATTTCTGAACATTTTTGAATTAATGTATGTTTGATTTTGGCTCTCCACACATAAATTATTAAAATGAAATTTACATTTTAATGCCTTTTTTGGCTAAATGGCTTTCTCTTAGTTCTGATCAGACGATTTTGAGAAATACGGGATGGGAAAGGAGGCCTAGTTGCCATGCAATTTTTCGGTTACACAAAAAGGCAACTATAAATTTTAATTTTTAACTATATTTTTTATTAGTAAAAAATATACGTAACTTAAGAATTAACTTACGTAACAAACTTTTATATTCTTAAATTTTATTATGTATATGAGGGGGTTTGTACCCTCGTTAATGCCTCGCTTTTTACACTAAATCGTAAGTTTTGTGCCGATTCTTTAAGAATGACCCCTGAATCAGAAAGGCCGTAGAATAAATAGTTGAAATTACTAAAAATGCTATAGCATAAAGAGCAAGGTATTTATCTCCTCCTAAATACCTCGCTCTTTATGCTAAAGTATTTTTAGAACCCCTCATATGCGTAACAATCTCTGTTCGTTTTAAGTTTCAAAGCTACTCCTTGCTTTCAATTGAAAAAACTTTTCCATGTTTATTTTTTCATTGTTTTTTTTTTTAGTAATTTTAGAAAATCCTGCGCCCTTTTCATTGAATTTCTGTTCCCCCATGACATATTTCACCAGGGAAAGATTCTTCCACATAGCCTCCTACCCTCAACCCCACCCCCAAAACCAAAAGAATCCCCTGAAAACGACTGTACACTTCCCAATAACCATTATTATATGTAAACACTGGTCGAAGTTTGAACTTGCAGCCCCTCCCCCAGGGACTTTCGGGGAGTAAGTCATTCCCAAAGACATTGTTATTATGGTTTTTGACTATGCGGAACAAAATGGCTATCTCAAAATTTAGATCTGTTGACTTTGGAGAAAAAATGAGCGTGGGAGGGGGCCTAGGTGCCCTCCAATTTTTTTGGTCACTTAAAAAGGGCACTAGAAATTTTCATTTCCGTTAGAATGAGCCCTCTTGCAACATTCCAGGACCACTTGGTCGACACAATGACCCCTGAAAAAAAAGCAAAAAAAAAAACAAACAAACCAACAAACAAACAAATAAACACGCACCCCTGATTTGTCTTCTGGCAAAAAATACGAAATTCCACATTTTTATAGATAGAAGCTTGAAAATTTTGCTAGAAGGTTCTCTGATACGCCGAATGCGATGGTGTGATTTTCGTTAAGATTGTGTGACTTTTAGGGGGTGTTTTCCCCTATTTTCTAAAATAAGAAAAATATTCTCAGGCTCATAACTTTTGATGACAAAGAGCAAATTTGATGAAATCTATATATTTAAAATCAGCATGAAAATCCAATTCTTTTGATGTATATTTTAGCATCAAAATTCCGTTATTTAGAGTTTCGTTTACTATTGAGCCGGGTCGCTCCTTACTACAGTTCGTTACCACGAACTGTTTGATCATGGTAATGTTGACTAAGTCGCCAAGATGAGGTTGGTAACACGTTGACTATTATAACCACTATTTTTATAGTTTCTAGTATCTTTGACGAAGGCAGCTTATTACTACTCCCGGGTACTCCTATGGGTGCATTAAAGCTATGTAACAAAACTGAAGTATAAAATCAGGAATTTTATGGCGCGGCAGTTTTACCCAACAGTTCGTGGTAACGGATTGTAAGTAAGGAGCGAAGCAGCTCAGCAGTAACTGAAACTTTAAAAAATGGATTTTCACCCCTTAAAAGTCCAAGAATCTTATTGGAAATCACACCACCAGATTCAGCATATCAGAGAACCTTGTTGCAGAGGTTTCAACCGCCTATATTCAAAAATGTGGAATTTTGTACTTTTTGCCAGAAGAAAGATCACGGATGCGTGTTTATTTAATTTTCTGTTGTTATTTTCCCCAGGAGTGATCTTATCGGACCACTGGTCCTAGAATTTCGCGATAGGACTCATTCGAACGGAAACTGAAAGCTCTAGTGCCCTTATTAATTGACCAAAAAGATTGGAGGACAACTAGGCCCCCTCCCCTGCCCCTTTTTCCCAAAGTCGTCTGATCAAAATTTGAGATAACCAGTTTGTTCGTCATAGTTTAAGTGCCCAATAGCTATGCCTTTGGATAGAACATGACCCACCAGAGCCCCAGGGGAGAAGTCCTTAAGTTATAAAATTTGCCCATTGTTTACGCTTAGTATTGTTATTGGAAAGCATGCATACATTTTCGGGTGGGGGAGACACATTTTCTGATGGGAGGATTTTTTCCACGGGAGAAGTTTACAGAGGGTGAAATTTTTCAGGGAAAATTTCAAAGCGGGGGAATTAGCTATAATTCCTATACAAAATCATTTTCATATGTCTTGCTTTCTCCTTTCTGTCTCAATTTTACGCGTGAAGATGTTAAGGATGATTGTCGGGGGTAAAATTTCACAGGGATTGAATTGTCTAGATGATATTTCCTTGGGGAAGGGGATTTCTTCGTGGAGGCGCAGTCAGATTTCCTGGCACTATTTAAAAACGATCAGAACTAAATAAAAAAAAGCAGTTCTTTTCAACTGAAAGTAAGGAGCAGCATTAAAAATTAAAACGAACAGAAATTATTACGTATATGAAGGGGTTTGACCTCTCCTCAACACCTCACTCTTTACGCTGAAGTTTGAATTTTGTCCCACTTCGTCAAGAGCGATTCCTGAAACACAAGGGTGGTTTGGGTAGAACAATAAGACGCCTTTTTAAAAGTACTAAAAAAAACTTTAGCGGAAAGAGCAAGGTGTTGAGGAGGGGGTGACCCCCTTCATATGCGAAAGATTTTCTGTTCGTTTCAATGTTGCTCCTTACTTTCAGTTAAAAAAAAACGTGTTTTATTTCCTATAAGAATGACAAATACTCTAATTCTCATTTACCCAGCTATTGCACGGGACATGTGGCTATTGAGTTATCCTGACATGTGGACTTGAGTTATCCTTGAGTTTGCTGCTGATATTAGTGGCTTAAACATGACTACTGATCCTCTAAATGTGAGAACATCATAGACAGACATCTTTGTAATTTATAACTTCTAATTATAGCTAAAAATATTTACATCAAATTTTTATTTGGAGATGCAGAGCAAAGCAAAACGAGATGCTTGAGCAGTCCCTTTCTGATGCAACGATTGCATGTTTGGTGTAGAAGGAATTCATAGTATGTCCTTTCTAATTGGCATCTTCAACTTAGGTTTAGGCCATTTCGCTGACCTAAAAAATGAAAAAGATTTTTATCTTACACAATGAGAATCCATTGCACTGATTCACCTTATTGCATATACATCAACATACGACTACAACATATACATATACAACACATACACATATGTATACATAAACATATATACAACATATACATCAACATACAACATACGATTAAAATTGTGCACTTTACATCAGTCACTATATCCATTTGAGAGCTTATAGGTATCTCAAGCCTGATTACACAAGGTTAACAACCAAAAATATTTTGGGCAATGGGGCTGTATAACTTTTTGTAGCTCATTTTGTCGGGCGCATCTATCAAACAGTTCGTGTTGAGGAACTTTAAGTAAGGAGCGATGTGGCTCAATAGTAACCGAAACTCTAGCAAACGGAATTTTCATACTAATAAATATATCAAAGAATCGGCTTATTATGTTGATTTCAATTATACAAGATTCATTAAGTTTAGTGATACGTATCAAAAGCTACGACACTGAAAAAATTGGCCTGATTTTCAAAAATGGGAGAAACACCCCTTCAAATTTAAGGAATCTTAATAAAAATCAAACCATCAGATTAAGCATATCCGAGAATCTTTATGTAGAAGTTTCAAGCTTCCATCTGCAAAAATGTGAATTTTATATTTTTTGCCAGAAGAAAGATCACGGATGCGTGTTTATTTGTTTGTTTTTTGTGATTTTTTTTCCAGGGGTGATAGCGTCAAACCAATAGTCCTAAAATATCGACAAAAATCGACCAATATCGACATATCGACAAAGTAATATCGACAAAGTGCTTATTCCAACGGAAAATAAAATCTATAGTTCCCTTTTTAAGTGACCAAAGAGATTGGAGTGCAACTGGCCCCCCCTCCCATCCACCTTCTTTCCTAAAAATCATCCGATCTTCATTTTGTTCAGTTTAGTTGAAACCTACTGGGGAGGGGAATAAATAACACAAACCCCCACAACCCTGGGGAAAGGTTTGTAAGTCAGGAAATTCACCCATTGTTTACGTATAATATTTCCTATCGGGAATTATACGGACTTTTTCCGGGGAGGGGGGAAAATTTTCTGCTGGGGGGATTTCCTACAGGAATAGTTTTCGGTGGAGAGGGAAGTTCTCTTGGAGTGAACTTTCCAAGGGAAGTTTTGCACTGGGAGAATTTCCCGAGATCCCTATACAAAATTCTTTTTATTTGACTTACTCTCTCTTTGCTGACTCAATTTTACATGTTGAGATATCAAGGGGAATTGTCCGGGAAAAATATTTACAAGGTTGGGATTGTCTAGAGTATCTTTCCGCAGGTGGAGGGATTTTTCACGGGAAAAATTCTCCATGGGAGAGTTTTTCGTAGGATAAATTCTGCAGAGGGAAATATATGCGTTAGCAACTTTCTACTAGGGGACGAGGGGTATTTGTGAGAAGAAGTTTCGACGGAGGGAGGATTTCCGGCATGGATTTAAAATCAATCATAAATTAAAGTCTTTTTCAAATAAAAGTTGACTAAGCAAAAAATGTCAGCCGAAATCATCCGCAAAAAAGCCTTCAGGTGTAATTTTCAGCTAGATTACAATTTTCTGGGGGGGGGGGTATTTTATGTGGGATGGACTTTACACGAAGGGATCTCCCATGAGGGGAAGGAATTTTCATGGAGAGAGAGAGCTATATTTCCTGGCATTGTATAAGGAGACGGCCCCTTCAAAAACATAATAAATAATTTTGGTTTTACACTGTCAGATTTTCGCATTGGGAGGGTAGTTTAAGGAGGTGGACTTTCAAGAGGAGATTTTGCACAGGGGGAAACTTTGCCAAAATTAATGTGTTTTTTTTTTTTTATTGTTTTATGCACGGTAAGCCCAATTTGAGCCTGCATTAGTTAAAAAAAAAACGTTCAGAAACTAAATAAAAAACAGGTTTTTTAACCGAGGTAAGGAGCAACATTAAAACTTAAAACAAACTGAAATTATTCTGTATATGGAAGGGTATGTCCCCTCCTCAACGCCCCGCTCTTTACCTAAAGTATTGTACTACTTTAAAAAGTAGACCTCTGTTAAAAAGGCAATCTTTAGCGTAAAGAGCGGGGCTTTGAAGAGGGGACACTCCTTTTCGTACACGGAATAATTTCTGTTCGTTTTAAGTTTTTACGTCACTTCTTATTTCAGTTAAAAAAAAACCCTGTTTTTTTTATCTAATTCAGTAATAGCTGGATCCGAATAAATACTATCCTATTCATTTGTTTAGTTGCCCAATATACAGTTTAGTAATTGATTATGATCTAGCAACTAAATTGTGATTAACTGTCGCTTCTCTGTATTATGCTTTTTGGAGTATTCAGTAAGTTCAGTTTAGTACAGTTTTATTAAAAGATACATTCAACTGAACTGCCAGTACCCCCCCCCCCCCCCCCCCCCGAGAAAGGTAGAAAAAGGACTTGCGATTGGGTGGCTACTTACAACTAACTATCTCATCAAATCGTAATAATAACAATATTTCTATTTTAATCGCTGCTTCTATTTTTTCTGTTAAGATACAGGGATATGAAGTTAGAGGCTTACAAAAACAACATCTACAAGACTTTTTTTCAGTGGGTAAGAGAGATGGTGACCTATTTCAAGGAATTTCAATCTGAAAATTCAACCTTGCATCCGAAAAGTATGGTTAATCCTGTTTTCCTGTAAACAGGGTTAAACATCAAAATTTTGTTAAGCATAGGGTCTGTTGTGTTGATTCATAGCACTTGAGAAATCGTCTTTCCAATTCGCTCTTGTCAACAAAACGGCAAGTCTTTCTCATTTTGAATAAGTTATTAACTTCAACCGACAATAACTCAAAACTTGCTTCTATCGCGGAATACGTTCAAATTCTGATACGAACGCTTCAAATACAGATACTCCATTACTTACTCCTAGAAAAAAAACAAACAAACAAAAAAAACACTAAAGTTCTCTTAAAACACCCCTGAAACATTGGAGGTGTGTCTATTAAAAGTGACATTCGAGTATAAAAAAAAAGCAACAGCTAATAATTGTTATTTTTTAGTGGTAGTTTTAGGTAAGTTACGAGTCATGTTAGGACAATACCAGTTTATAGCTAGGAAATAACCAAAAGGTTGAATCAAAGAAACTAGTTTTTTCTTATTTGATTGCCAAGTTTCAATCACCTGTAAATGCTGAAGTACACGTCACAGTTACGACTCGAAACTTCGAAACATATAATTTACTGCAATTCGGATAGAGAGAGATGCGGGCTGAAAGTATTTAAAACCCTTTCGCCATAGATTGGTATACACTCAATTCTTTTTTATTTGATAGGTGAGTTCCGACGATAAGAACCTACGAAAAGCATGAATTTTCGTTTATCAGACTTGATTGTAAATTATGACGATGAGTATAGTTGAAAAAAGAATGTCGGTGAAGAAAATAGGTATATTATCACGAGGGAGAACAGCCAATGCTGGGGGTTGGCAAATTCATGACTATCACTTCTTGGGAGTGGCAGAGAGTTTTTAGGATCTTAAAGGTCTTAGAATTTGGTTTCTGAGCTTCAGATATTAGGAAAAGTATATTATATAGGTACTTGTGTATTATACGCCACTCACTCAAGTTAACGCTGGTTAAAACTCGAAAACAAGCTGGTTTCTTCGTTAGCTTCTTTCAGCTTAGCGTGAGACAAGACAAAGACAAGTGACGGGAAATATATAATTTGGACTATATATTTGCACATTAGGGAGGGGGTGGATTAAATCGAATTAGGGGAATCTATTTCAAAATGCTAGAAGATCTTGGGGATGGAGGGGTGACTTCATTTGTACATGTGAATACTCAAGGGAGTAGATTATATTTTCTAAGGTATTTCTTTATACCCAGGAATCTACCTTATATAGCAGTTTTTTTTTTTAGGCGGGGAAGGAATAAAAAGACGAGTAATACTGTAAACAATAAAATAAAATTTAAGATGATTACACATTCACAGGAATAGAAGTCCTCTCCCGTTTCTAATTTTCTGAATATACCAGTTTCAACATGTTCAGCCTTTTGCTGACCCTACTATTTAGTTCAAAAAGTGTTCAGTCAACGAACACTATTTCAGCCAAATCTTATCCTGTAGCCCCTAGCCCTACTTTTTGTTAGCACATGGTGGGTTAGAAATATTTAATTCGAAAGATCATATTTATAAAAAGTAGGCTCGCCCGAGTTAGGTTCTTTTAGATGGATTCAGACGCCCCCTAGAAAACCCCTTTGATAACTAAATCTGCTCAAATGAATCTGTAAGCTCCTATTACTCTTCTTTTGTCGACAGACAGCGGGAAGAATTAGTAATATTCACTTCGAAGAGTTGCTTTTAAAAACATTGAATATTATGAACCTAGTAACATACTTTCCGAGGGCTTTAGATATTCCTCTGGAAAACCCTTTTGTCAACCTACTCAAGACCATAGCCAGAATTTTTGTTGGGAGGGGGGCATAAAAATACTATCAAACTAATCAAAATTTGTTTATATACATCTTTGTTACATTTTTACGACTTAGATTTTTTTTTGGGGGGGGGGGGGGTTAAACTCCCAAAACCCTCCTAAATACGGCCTTGAATCCGCTCATCCCATCCTATAATACTCATAATCGATACCCTTGTAAGGCCTGCGATGATAATCAAGGAAGGCTAAAATAGGTGTACCATACTTGAACTTTAGATATAAGACAGACAATGACTCGTTCATGGTAAAATTCAACAAGACTATGATGGTGAATTACTTTTGAAGATGGCATAGAAAACAATATCCGCCGTAAGCCTAAATCACGTACCACAATAATTCTCTAATCCGAACCAAAGTCGGCCTTTGTCTTTCAAGTAGATAACAATTATAGTTAGATGGCTAACTATGTATTAGCATGCCATAATATACACTTTACGACTATATTAAATCGTATATAAAGCGGCGAATGCCGTGGACCCAGGCTTAGAACGAGTTTGACAGCGTTCCGTGACCTATGCAGTAAATGTTTTAACGTTCGGCTTCTTAAGAAGAATAAATTTATTTTTATTTCTTATCCAACTGCTTATGGGAAATTTCAATGAAAGACTTAATCAAATGTTTCAATACATCCGTGATTCAATAATATTAAATACACTTTTCATTGATATATTATAATGCAACTATCGAATCTAAAATTTATTCCCTTTCCTAGACTATAATATGGACTAGACTATAATGAAAGATTCCCATTTAAGTTAAAAATTAAAATTTGTGGATGATTCTTTCAATACTTCACGTTGCTCAGTTAGGAGTAGCTGGGAGGGGTAGTATACCCCATGCTCCATAGCAAATTATGCCCCTGAGGGGTGGGCAGGTACACGCACAGGAATTTTTGGACGGCGAAAAAAGGGTGGGATTCCGTCCCGATTTTGGCAACTAGTGGAAGCGAGAAGTGGATAAAACCGGAAGATTACTTGAAACTATACATGAGGTCAAAGCACAAACCGAATGTCTGGAGGATAGGTCTAAAAACGGAAATAAGAATCCTTTAAAATAATGAATACAATCATTGAACTTGGTTGACTGTTTTCTCACAAAGTGAATATTTTACGGCAAATTCTTAGATATATACAATACGTTATAAGGTAGCCTACTTGTCTGTAAAACGGAACAGTGAACGGAACGCACTCAAGAATTACGCCGTGTAAGATTTAACAGAGACCGGTTCCCTTCCTGGATCGGTTACGATTTGCTTATTTTGAGTGAGAAAATTGCAAGGTACGTATATTTTTATTAAATATTTAATATATAGAGATGGTTAGGGGTTAGGATAGGCTGGGTATTTAAAATAATGCGTTCTGCGCGGCGCTTTCCACAATCCTTTGTCGCAGTTTCCATAGTTTTGTTTCTAAAGTGTTATATTATCAGTATATTTTGGTATATTTCATTAGGATTAACCCAACTTTACTTATTAAGTCCGTTCCTTTAACAGACAAGTATACGCTATAATGGTAAGTTTTTCCTCAATGATGGTGGCTGAGATAAATTTCTGAGCCATTGCCAATTATATGGCCCTTTTACCAGCCTCAAAAGTAGGGCTGCTTTTCTTCAATAAACATAGTTTTAGCGTGTGTTAGGACCCTAGGATAGGCACTTATAAATCAACCCCTTCCAATGACCCAATTGTTTCTGCAATACTTCTTAGAGAAAGAACGACTAGGAATAATTCCCTCATATGAAGAAAATACAAAAATTCTGGTAGCATTAGAGAAAACACAAGATTTTTCAGTAATTTTTTTCTTAAATCTTTCCCCTTGGAACGTCTTCCACTTGACAGCCCCTCCCCCACTTTTTCCACCCAGAAACGTATCTGTGAACACTCATGCCTTCTATTAATACCAAACACTATCTAAACAAAAATATCACACTTCCAATTCATTATTCAAAGGTCATAATAAGCTAAACACAAAAAAGGTGTCAAAAAGACAGCTCTGAATTAAATTAAAAAGGACCCACAACTAGATATATTCATTTAAATTCATACCGTAAATAAATTAGCACACGTGTTAGCTGTCACTTGAAATGGTCACAACGGCTACTGCCCCTATTCAGCACTATGATAACTATGGTAATCAAAGCATTTCAGCCTTATGAATGGGAAAGAAGATGCACTTGTTGCTTCATTTCAATTGCTAATATTCACACTTATGGCCAACTCATTTATATCGTTTATGCGCGCGGTTTTTTTGTTCTTAAGTAGGGTGCAGAAGATTAGGTGAAAGATTATATCGGGAGAGGCGCATATATAGGGTTCAATTACCAATGATAAATTCAAGGAGTTTTATTTCTGTATTTACATCAATTTACTTTTTATTAAATGGAGCCTTCACCGCAAAATTATTTCTGTCACTAATCATTTTCTAAGCTCCTTAAATTCAATTGATTTTTTTTTTAAGTCTGACTTGTCTGATTATCTTCTTAATTCTGGTAACGTCCGAACTCCATTCAGTCCATCAGCTAAATCAAAGTTGATTCCCCTGATAGTATTCAGGCAGCATGAATAGTCTGCCTGGGTCAACTAAAAAGGACGAGTCGTTAGCTACCTTCAGAAAAATTGTTAAACCATAGTTGATCTCTTTATTTTTTTTTAAATGCTCCAGTGCGGTTAATTTTTCTAGGCCAGGCTCGAATTGTATGTTCTATCGTTTGATATGCTAGGCACTTTGCTCCAGCTTGGTTTTAGGCGTGTAATCAGTGGAATGTGGCAGCTTGGGGTTTTGCTATTCAGTCTAAGTTGGTTTTTTTTTTCTCTTTGCGTTCTTGACCACAGACCTTTACGGGGGTATATTTTAATATATACACTTTTATTGTTTATTA
Source organism: Artemia franciscana (assembly GCF_032884065.1). NCBI lineage: Eukaryota > Metazoa > Arthropoda > Branchiopoda > Anostraca > Artemiidae > Artemia > Artemia franciscana. The sequence goes on from NC_088864.1 coordinate 50,328,466, forward strand.
ATGTTTGCTTATTGTACTTGAATCTCTCTAAATCTTCTGTATACTTAAAATCGAATGTATCTATGTCTTTCAATCCTGTATGCATTACTACACTGCTCATCCGTACGCAAAGAAAGTTTAAGAAGTTACAGAGTAAACTCTTGCGAAGTTTTTATGAAATCCCCCAAGGCCCTCTTAATGATTTGTGCCATGACTGAAATTAGACGCTCATGGACACAAATACTTGAAGTTCCTTCTGTTTAAATGTCACATTATTCTCATTTTCCGGATTTTAAATATTCAAAAACATCCGATATGAAAAAGTATCAAAACTTGCAACATGAGTAAAATACTCTTATTTTGAAACCAATATTTTGTTACTAATAATATTTGTTGCTGTCCTTGGTCTAATAGTAAAACAATAGCCCTGGTCAGGGCCACAATCAAGAGAGTAGGGCAAAAAGCTGATTTTTTTTTCTGAAGGGATACCCTACCTTCAACCTCTGGCTGCATTCAGGTTTAAAAGGGTTGGAGGTATGATACCAAAGCTAATCAAGCCCACATTTTTATATCGTCCATTGATTAGCACGTCCATAACATGTATGCGTATGTATGTAGGATGAGGGGAGGGGGCTCGGTCCGATGTTCTCTCTGAGGATTCAATGTTTTCTTACAATGTTTCTACATTACTGGATGATATGACTGTTTTTTTTTTTTTCAGTTTACCTCTTCCATCCCCCCCCCTCTCCCAAAAAAGAGACGTTGAGTAACCAAGGACACGCAAAGCAATGGTAAGTGAGCTAAAAAATATATTGAGTAAATGTTCAGCCGTAGCAATGTATGCACGTAAGCACGTAATGTATGCACGTAATGCACAAAGTATGAGAATTCAATATATTAGGACCAAATCTCCCATCAGGGTACCCTTTGTTTATGCTCCTAATACAATCCTATGTAAATATCTCCTGAACCTCCCAAGCTATCTGGATTTACATAATCAAAATACATTGAAAAAGCTTTTTTAGGCTCATCCAATATACAAAATTTGTCATTGTTTTCGTCGAACCTTACCTTATTCTAAAATGTACTTCCTCAATATGCACCCAGAAAGAAGTAGTTATCCCTCGGATCCTTATAATTGCTGCTGCCAAGACTTCTTCTCATCGGGCTTAACTATCGCCTGGATGTCCTGCTGGTACGCGTAATGAAATGTATTTTTCGGTCTTTCCCTCCTTAAGGTTCACTCTGGCTGCCACTTTAGTACTTGGAGTCTTCCATCCTATGAATGACAGATCCCGAGAAATGTTAGATCCTGAGGAAATATATTTTCTATTGTAAGGCTTGATTGAGTGTGTTCATAATTCTACAGCTGAAAAAATCGACCCCCCCTCCGAAATTGAGGAAATTATCAAGAAGAAGAAATTAAATATTACTGTCCTATACTACGGTGATAAAAAGTGTGCTTTAATTCGATTGGTTTATTTTTGCATCGTATTTTCGTAAGTTTTATGTTGTTCAAATTTTTCTTTAATTGTATCAAACAGTTCGTGGTAACGAACTGTAGTAAGGAGCGACCCGGCTCAATAGTAACCAAAACTCTAAAAAATGGAATTTTGATACCAATAGCTACATCAAAAGAATCGTGTTTTAATGCTGGTTTTAAATATATAAGTTTCATCAAGTTTAGTCTTACCCATCAAAAGTTACGAGCCTGAGAAAATTTGCGTTATTTTAGAAAATAGGGGAAACACCCTCTAAAAGTCATAGAATCTTAACGAAAATCACACCATCAGATTCAGCGTATCAGAGAACCCTACTGTAGAAGTTTTGAGCTCCTATCTACAAAAATGTGGAATTTTGCATTTTTTGCCAGAAGGCAGATCACGGATGCGTGTTTATTTGTTTTTTTGTTTTTGTTTTTTTTTCCAGGGGTGATCGTATCGACCCAGTTGTCCTAGAATGTTGCAAGAGGGCTCATTCTAACGGAAATGAAAAGTTCTAGTGCCCTTTTTAAGTGACCAAAAAAATTGGAGGGCACCTAGGCCCCCTCCCACGCTAATTATTTTCCCAAAGTCAACGGATCAAAATTCTGAGATAGCCATTTTATTCAGTGTAGTTGGAAAACCTTATAACTATGTCTTTGGGGACGACTAACTCCCCCACAGTCTCCGTGGGAGGGGCAACAAGTTACAAACTTTGACCTGTGCTTACATATAGTAATGGTTATTTGGAAGTATACAGGCGTTTTCAGGAGGATTTTTTTGGTTGGGGGGAGGGGTTGAGAAGAGGGGGATATGCTGGGGTAACTCTCCATCTAGAATTTGTCATGGGAGAAGAAAATTTCCATGAAGGGAGAGAAGGATTTACTAGCATTATTAAAAAAAAAAAAATTAAAAAATAAATGTGAAAAAGCTTTTTCAGTTGGAAGTAAGGAACAGCAATAAAACTTAAAACAAACAGAAATTATTACCCATATGAGGGGCTCACCTCCTTCTAATACCTCGCTCTTTACGCTAAAGTATTTTTAGTAATTTCAACTATTTATTCTACGGCTTTTGTGATTCAGGGGTCATTCTTAATGAATTGGGATAAAATTTAAGCTTTAGTGTAAAGAGCGAGGTACTGACGATGGGCCGAATCCCCTCATATATGTAATAAAAACATGAGAATACAAAAGTTCTTTACGTAAGCTAATTTATAAGTTACGTAAATCTTTTACCAATAAAAAAATTCGTAAAAAATTAAAAGTTCTATTTGCCTTTTTAATTAACAAAAAAATCGGAGGGCAACTTGGCTTCGTCCCCCGCTCTTTTTTTCTCAAAATCATTCGATCAAAATTATGAGAAAGCCATTTAGCCAAAAAAAAAACATGCAAATTTCGTTTTGATTATTCCTCTGCGGAGAGCCAAAATCAAAACATGCATTGATTCAAAAACGTTCAGAAATTAAATAAAAAAAAACAAGTTTTTTTAACTGAAAGTAAGGAGCGACATTAAAACTTAAAACGCACAGAAATTACTTCGTATATGAAAGAGGCTGCTTCCTCATCAACGCCCCGCTCTTTACGCTAAAGTTTTTTACTGTTTAAAAAAAGAGAATTGAGAGAAAGAGTCAAACTTTAGCGTAAAGAACGGGGCGCTGATGAGGAAGCAGCCTCTTTCATATACGAAGTAATTTCTGTGCGTTTTAAGTTTTAATGTCGCTCCTTACTTTCAGTTAAAAAAACTTGTTTTTTTTTTATTTAATATCAGAAAGGAGAGCTAAACAATCCCATTTACCTGTTTATTCCGTGTCAATTTTAAGTTGGTAAAATAAACACGAACCCTGTATTGATTCTTCTGTATGACACTCTAAGCCAGGCTCACAATATATGGTTCACAATATATTTTTACAATTAAAATCTCTGCTTCGGTGTATTGTCATGGTTTTACTAGACTTTTTTTTATGTTGATGTTATATAATTTCCATTCAGCCCACAGAAATTTGACCCTTCCCAGCCCAGAGTAAGTTCCTTTTGTGCATGCCTGTGATGCTTTAAAAGTTTAGAAAAGTAGAATATTTCTAACTTGTTGAATACGAAAGAACATTGCCCCACAAAAGCAAAACAAGAATAAATGACAAAAATAAAAAAAAAACACATAAGAAAACAATAGATAAACCACTCCCATGAAAAAACAAAGTATGGTAGCTATCTTTGAAGGTCGGTTAAAACACTTTTATGTTCCGAAAATGTTTCCAAAAATCAAACATTTCATGGTAACGAACTTTTTTTCTGGTCGGGGGGAGGGGGGTACGTGAGAGGATCTTTCCACGGACAAATTTTTCATGAGGGAAGAGAATTTCCATAAAGCGGGCGCCGGATTTTTCAGCATAAAAAAAAAACAATGAGAAATTAAATTGAAAAAACAAGTAAGTTTTTTTCAACTCAAAGTAAGGAGCAACATTAAAACTTAAAACAAACAGAAATTATTAAGTATATGATGGGGTTTGTATATTTATTTCTAAGAAAGACGTTCGTAAATAAAACTGAAAGTTCTAGTGGCCCTTTAAAGCAACTGAAAAAATTGGAGGACAACTAGACTCCATCGAGTCCAACGAGTTTGACAGCGTTCCATGACCTATGCAGTAAATTTTTTAACTTTTGGCTTCTTAAGATGAATAAATTTATTTTTATTTCTTATCCAACTGCTTATGGGAATTTCAATGAAAGACTTAATCAAATGTTTCAATACATCCGTGATTCAATAATATTAAATACACTTTTCATTGATATATTATAATGCAACTATAGAATCTAAAATTTGTTCCCTTTTCTAGGCTATAATATGGACTGGACTATAATGAAAGAATCCTATTTAAGTTAAAAATTAAAATATGTGGATGATTCTTTCAATACTTCATGTTGCTCAGCTAGGAGTAGCTGGGAGGGGTAGTATTCCCCCATGCTCCATAACAAATTATGCCCCTGAGGGGAGGGCAGATACATATACAGGATTTTTCGGATTTGACAGAGACCGGTTCCCTTTTTGTATTGGTTATAGTTTGCTCAAAGAATTGGAACAAAATTCGAAGTTTAACGTAAATAGCAAGGCATTAACGAGGGGGCGAACCCCCTTCATATACCAAATAAAACTATACGAATATAGAAGTTCGTTACGTAAGTTAATTCGTAAGTTGCGTATATTTATTACTAATATATATATCTATATATATAAAAATAAGTTGTCTGTGTGTGGATCTGTGGATCAAGTGACGTCATGTTTGTCCGCATATGACGTCTGAATTATTTCACACTAATACAAAATAAGAAAAAAAACTAAAAAAGGTAAAAACTACAAAAAAAACTAAAAAGAAAAAAAAACTAAAAAAGCTAAAAAACTAAAAAAAACTAAAAAAAGGTAAAAATCTAAAAACTAAAAAAAAACTGAAAAAACTAAAAAAAGGCAAAAACTAAAAACTAATAAAAAAACTAAAAAATCTAAAAAACTAAAAAAACTAAAAAAACTAAAAAAAGGTAAAAAACTAAAAAAAAACTAAAAACTAAAAAAGAAAAAAACTAAAAAAAGGAAAAGACTGAAAAATAAAAGAGAAAAAGAAAACTAAAAAAATACGAATAAAAATACAAAAAAATAAAAAAGATAAAAACTACAAAAAACTAAAAAGAAAAAACGAAAAAAAACTAAAAAAGCTAAAAAAATAAAAGAAGCAAAAATCTAAAGAAGGTAAAAACTACAAAAAAAAAGAAAACAAAATAAAAAAATCTAAAAAAGCTTAAAAACTAAAAAAAAACTAAAAAAAGATAAAAAACTAAAAAAAGGAAAAAACCATAAAATAAACTAAAAACTAATAAAAAAAAATAAAAAAAGCTAAAAAACTAAAAAAACTAAAAAAAACTAAAAAAGGTAAAAACAAAAAGAACTAAAAAAGAAAAAAAACTAAAAAAAGGAAAAAACTGAAAAATAAAGGAGAAAAAGAAAACTAAAAAAATATAAATAAAAATAAAAAAAATAAAAAGATAAAAACTTCAAAAAAAACTAAAAAGAAAAAAGAAAAAAACTAAAAAACCTAAAAAAAGGTAAAAACCAACAAAAAAAAAAACTAAAAACAAAAAAAGGGAAAAAATTAAAAATTTATTTCATCATAAGTTTTCAACTGACGAAATTACAGACCGGGACATCGGGACACAAATGACGACCGGGACACCGGCACATAGGGAATATGAATGACGACACTCAAAGAGAAAGCGACCGGGACAAAAGGAATGTTCGATTAGCAATCAACAAAGCACCGGGACACAAATGACGACCGGGACACAGGGAGTATAAATGACGACCAGGATATAAGTAAAAAAAACTAAAAAAACTAAAAAAAAGGTAAAAACTACAAAAAAACTAAAAAGAAAAAAAAATAAAAACTAATAAAAAAACTAAAAAATCTAAAAATCTAAATAAACTAAAAAAGAAAAAAAATAAAAAAGGAAAAAAATAAAGGAGAAAAACAAAACTAAAAAACGAATGTATATACAGACCGGGACACCGGGATACAAATGACGACCGGAACACAGGGAATATAAATGACGACCGGGACACAGGGACACAACTACAACGGGGACGCCGGGGGGCACAGGGGGATATAAATGACGACCGAGACACCGGGACACATGGAATATAAATGACGCCCGGGACACTCAAAGAGAAATCACAGACTGGGACACCGGGACACAAATGACGACCGGGACACAGGGACAAAACTACAAAGGGGATGCCGGGGGGCACAAGGGGATATATAAATGACGATGGCGACACAGGGAATGGTAGATTAGCAATCACCATCAACAAAGCTCAAGGGCAATCATTAGAATCATGAGGTATAGATCTGAATACGGATTGTTTTCCCATGGACCATTATATGTTGCATTTTCAAGAGTCGGTAAACAATCTATTTATATGCACAGACAATGGGACAGCAAAGAATGTTGTATATTCGCAAGTTTTACGTAGTTAAAAACATATATATATATATATATATATATCTATATTCACAGGTGGGACATAGGGACACAACTACAATGGCGCGTAACTAATATGGCGCGTAACGACTTACGCGCGCGGGGGGGGCTTGGGGGGGCGCGAAGCGCCCCCACCAACTAGGTGTTGGGGTGGCGCGAAGCGCCACCCCAACAGCTAGTATATATATATATATATATATATATATATATATATATATATATATATATATATATACATATACATATAATTGAAATCCTGCAACTTTCGGTAGTTTTGCCCTTCAGCTAGGTTTTCAGTTGAGATAAGATGGAGAAATCAAATAAAGTACTTCTCTCAAGGAAAAATGCCATCGTCAAAACGCTTTCCTCTTTGTTTCATTTACGGGCATCACGTACAAATCATAAAAACTGTCATTTTTCATCTTTGTCAGTCAATCATTCCAGAATTCTTCCACAGGCCTCAGGATTCGCTCTCAGTCATATAACCTATCAATTTAGACCTCTGTCTATATTGTCCTTTAATAAGGAAAACAGGTTCATGGGGTCCAAATCCTTTTAGCACAGCATGTGATCATTAATAGTTCTTTGATGCCCTTGCAGATTAAAAGATAATGGGCGAATAACAAAAGTATCTAGGGCTATATTTGATCATTTTGTTAAAATATTTTTAGCTTAAGGAGGTGGGGGACTTCAAATGATTTCGTATTTAAACACTAGCTTCAAGTGCATTGGTGTTTTGTAGCAATACAGTGTTTTGGTGTTATGCACTGTGCATTTTTTAGCACCACCTGCATCACTGTTTTAACCAGAAGTTAGGGAGAGGGTGTAAAGAGAACTGAACTATGGAAGGTATTCACAAAACTGGTTTTTGGGCACGTTAAGTTTCAGAAAATAATTACTCAAAACTACTAGATTCCTTCCACAGGCACGAACACGGGGAGTGGCCTCAGCGCTCAACCGCTTCCAGACTCTCATATTATTCTACGAGCTTTTCTATGACATTTTCTAATTTTGATTTCTGCCATTTCGAACTTTGGTCCTACCCTCCCAATCAAAGTAATTGCTTCTTCCAAAATCAACTTCTCAGCATGCATCTTGTCCTATTTCATCACCAGTCATTGTCGCCTGGTCGAAAAAAAGGTTTGATACTTCTAACCTCAAACCTTTTTATTCACCGGGAATGTGTTATGAGTGCAGTGTTAGGGAGCAACACTTTTTTTTGGTGGAAGGTAGGGCCTCTTTCTTCATATAAAAATTGTGAGAAAAGCCAATTTACCCCTCCAGTTTCAGGGGCTATACGAGCACTGTCGTGTGGTGGCAGATTTTTCTTTAAACATAGTTAAAGACAAACACAGTTTGTCTTTAAACATGGTCCTTTTTGCTTATATTTTATCATTTATAAACTTTTTTTACGTTTTATTGTTACCATTTGTTGAGTTTTAATTGTTTTTTTTTTCTGCGTTTTAATAATTCTTGTAAACTTGTTTTATTAATAAAAGCTGTATGGACAATAAAAATTTATATCTTTAAATTTTCTTGTTCTAGTAAGAACTTTCAATATGTAATCGTTTAGTTCATTATTAGATGTATAGTTGTTTTTGGTGGAAATTAGGACCTCTTTCAGTATATAAAAATTGTGAGGTAACCATTTGGTTTATGACGACTCAAAAGCCAATTTTACACCTCTCCACTTTCAGGGGCTATACGAGTACTGTCGTGCGGTGGCAGATTTGTCTTTAAATATATGTGTAGGCCATTTAAAATGAACGGCTATTCAATGTTGTTTATACAGTCCCAATAATTTATTCTGTATTACATAGCTACACCAGCTATTCGGAGAATAGACATCGGATCTTTTCATTAAGGGTGAGGGGGGCTCAAAGCCTTAAAAGTGTGAAGGTTAACTAAAACTTTCAAACCCTTCACTGCTTTTACATCAGATAAAAATGGAGGAAGAATTTCATCCCGTATTTCCCTGTTTTGGAGGAATGAATTTGAATATAGTCTGTAATATGGTTACTGAGGAGGCTGGGGCGTCAATGGGAGGGAGAATACTACCCACTGGATATTCCCACCCTAGGTTTTGAAAAACACCTGATTTTGGCGTTTGAATTGAAAAACTGTCCTTCTAGATTTCGAAAAAAAATCCCCTCGCCTAAATTTCTGTGAATTGACATTATTGCCAGAAATTTGATACCGTCTCTTTTACTCTGTAATCAGTGCATGTTAAAGGAAACTTTACTTTACGAGCATAAGTCCCAAAATATGAGTGCTTTTATTTATTTTTTATTTTTTTACCTGATTATGCAGTGGATGAAAACAAAGAAACTGAGCCAAAATGAGTTCTCGATTTCTTTAAAATTCCCTGAGGTAGTTACAAAATTTAAAGCTGTGACTCCATTTTTTCTCTTCTTCTTCTGTCTGTATTACAGAGAAAGGGCAATAAAACAATCTATGATAAGATATACTTTTGCTGTCATGCTCCTATATTTTCTTACAGATTTGTACATATTGATTTGGTTAGATTCTTTTTCCCCAATTTTATGCAAAGATAAAGTTTTCCAGAACTAGTAAAGAGAGGAGGAAGATGTTGCCCTTTATTAGAATTTTAAATCACTACGAACAAGAACACAAGATTCAACAAGGAACAAAAAACAGCATGAAAAGCATAACTCAAAAACAATAAAAAGTCATAGGAAGCCAAAATATAACTCAAATAAAACTTTCAAGTGTTGTATACTAGACTGAAAAGAAGGTTACTATAGTTTCAAGCCTTCACCATTTCCAGAAGCTCCAAACTGACATATCTTATACGTTATCGTACAATTTGATCATTGAACTTTGGTTATAACAGACGCGTTTGCATTTTGGGTAGTGGTGCTTTTTCACAGTATTTTAAAGGCACGCCGTGTCCAGGGAGGAGAGGAGGTATCCAATTCGAATCCTTCTGAGAACTGACTCGTACAAAAGTAGCAAAACACATATAAAAAATTTGTTGATGCGTTTTGTAAAGTTTTTTTTTTGTAATCCCCCACAAATACACAAAAATCCTGGATATGGCCCTATTTACAGGGGTTAAAAAACCTATAAGAACACGTTTATTGGCCCTGATTCTTCTGTTTCCTTGTCGCTCTAGCATGTCATCCTGATGGGGACTTTTGGCAACCCCTCCTGCATGAATATAATATTACAGCATAGAGGATTAGTCTCTACAAACGATTTTGTTTTGTGGAATTAAAATACAATACAATCTACTTACAGTTTTTGTGTCTTATAACTATTAATTTCAATTATTGTTTTGCTCAGTTCTGCCTTTGACACTGTCACGATATTTATACTTTTAAATATCATGGTGTTGCGTTGGGGTGAATAAATACCTCTTCTCTCTTAAAAATGTCTCTCATATCTTATTACCCTATACATGCGATGAGTCAATAGGTGATTGTAAACGATTGGCCGGCGTCCCCCCAGAAAATTCGTTTTTAAATTGGTATATGATAAAATAATTCAGACGTCATATGCGGACAGACCATGACGACATACAGCTCAATCCTTCTAATGACGTCACTCGACAGACAGACAGACAACTTCTTTATATATATACTAGCTGTTGGCGTGGCGCTTCGCGCCACCCCAACACCTAGTTGGTGGGGCGCTTCGCCCCCCCCCCCCCCAAGCCCCCCCCGCGCGCGTAAGTCGTTACGTGCCATATTAGTTTTTTGTAGTTTTTACCTTTTTTAGTTTTTTTCTTCTTTTGTATTAATGCTAAAGCCAAGGTTCAAACCTGGAGCCTCTCGGACCTAGAACCTGAAACATAACGCTTTACCAACTCAGCTACTTCGGCTTGAATACATTCGTTTTGAGCAGCTTCCTCGGGTGTTGCCATTCTAGGTTCTTCAGTCATTTTACAATTAGAAATTTCTCTTTCAACGGTCTTCTTACAATTAAAAATTTGTCTTTGAACGATATTCTTAAATACATGTGTCCTGGTCGTCATTTATATTCCCTGTGTCCCGGTATCCCAGTCTGTAATTTCTCTTTGAGTGTCCCGGTCGTTATTTATATTCCCTCTGTCCCGGTCGTCATTTGTGTCCCGGTCTGTAATTTCTCTTTGAGTGTTTTTCTTTTTAGTATTTTTTAGTTTTTTACATTTTTTCTTCTTTCAGTTTTCTTTTTCTTCTTTATTTTTCAGCTTCACTATGAAATACATGTCGCCGAACCTTTGTTTTTTTAACTAAAATCTGGTAGGCATTGATGACCTTATCCAAGTCAAAATCCCAAACCCAATCATCATCGCAATCATTTTCAGTTTTGATATGTTGTGACTCTCGCTGTCCAGGTGGATCTTCATCTAACTGCGCGGTTTTGCGTTCTTTAGCCTCAAGCCTGTTTCCTTGCTGTTCTTTTGATTCCTCGGCACGCTTTCTTTTCTGACTTTCTCTATCAGCAGCAAGTTTTTTGGCATAGACTCTTTGAGCATCTTCATCGGCTTTTGCCATTGTAAGTTCATCAGTCATTTTAAACTTAAACATTAATAGATTTCTACGTGAACATACATGTCTTAAATATCATTAATGACGTCACCGTCATAGCAAATATGACGACAACTAACTTCATGACGTCAGTCGACACAGAAACATGACGTCACCTGACAGACAGACACACAGACAGACAACTTATTTTTATATATATAGATATAGATAGATATACCAATCTATATATATAAAAATATCTATATATATATATATATATATATATATATATATATATATATATATATATATATATATATATAAATAAGTTGTCTGTGTGTGTGTGTCTGTCGAGTGATGTCATGTTTGTGTGTCGGCTGACGTCAGGTTTTCGACTGACGAAATTACAGACCGGGACATTGGGACACAAATGACGACCGGGACACCGGCACATAGGGAATATAAATGACGACCGGGACACTCAAAGAGAAAGCGACCGGGACACAAGGAATGTTCGATTAGCAATCACCATCAACAAAGCACCGGGACACAAATGACGACCGGGACACAGGGAGTCTAAATGACGACCAGGACATAAGTAAAAAAAAAACTAAAAAAAACAAAAAAAAGGTAAAAACTACAGAAAAACTAAAAAGAAACAAAAAATAAAAACTAATAAAAAAAACTAAAAAAGCTAAAAAACTAAAAAAGAAAAAAAAAGAAAAAAAGAAAAATAAAGGAGAAAAATAAAACTAAAAAAAATAAAAGAAAAAACTAAAAAGAAAAAGAAAAAAAACTAAAACAACTAAAAAAAGTAAAAAAAAAAAAACTAAAAAGAAAAAAAAGGGGAAAAATACAAAAATTTATTTGTATATACAGACCGGGACACCGGGATACAAATGACGACCGGGACACAGGGAATATAACTGACAACCGGGACACAGGGACACAACTACAACGGGGACGCCGGGGGTTACAGGGGGATATATAAATACGACGGGGACACAGGGAATGTTCGATTAGCAATGCACATCAATAAAGCTCAAGGGCAATCATTAGAATCATGGTGTATAACTAAAAAAACTAAAAAAAAAAGGTAAACAAGAGTTGGTAAACCTGACAATCTATTTATATGCACAGACAAGGGGACAGCAAAGAATGTTGTATATTCGCAAGTTTTACGTAGTTAAAAACATATATCTATCTATATTCACAGCTGGGACACAGGGACACAACTACAATGGCGCGTAACTAATATGGCGCGTAACGACTTACGCGTGCGGGGGAGGGGGATGCGAAGCGCCCCCACCAACTAGGTGTTGGGGTGGTGCGAAGCGCCACCCCAACAGCTAGTCTATATCTATATATATAAAAATAAGTTGTCTGTGTGTCTGTCGAGTGACGTCATTATAAGGATATGACGTCTGAATTATTTCATCATATACCAATTCAAAAGAACGTATTCAAACCGAAGTAACTGAGTTGGTAAAGCGTTATGTTCCAGGTTCTAGGTCCGAGAGGTTCCAGGTTCGAACCTTGGCTTTAGCATTAACACAAAAGAAGAAAAAAAATAAAAAAGGTAAAGAAAAAACAACTAAAAACTAAAAAAGGTAAAAGCTACAAAAAAACTAAAAAGAAAAAAAACTAAAAACTAATAAAAAAAAAAGAAAAAAAGAAAAAAAAAACTTAAAAATAATGGAGAAAAAGAAAACTAAAATAAAGAAAAAATGAAAAAAGCTAAAAAAAAGGTAAAAACCAAAAAAAAAAAAACCTAAAAAGAAAAAAGGAAAAAAACAAGAAATTTATTTCATCATATACCAATTCAAAAACAAATGTATATACAAACCGGGACACAGGGAATACAAATGACGACCGGGACACTCAAAGAGAAATTACAGACTGGGACACCGGGACACAAATGACGACTGGGACGTGTGTGTCGACTGACGTCATGTTTGTAGACAATAAATGACGACTGGGACGCAGGGACACAAATACAACAGGGACGCCGGGGGGTACAGGGGGATATATAAATGACGATGGGGACACAGGGAATGTTTGATTAGCAATCACCATCAACAAAGCTCAAGGGCAATAATGAGGTATAGATCTGAATACGGATTGTTTTTCCCATGGACAATTATATGTTGCATGTTCAAGAGTCGGTAAACCTGACAATCTATTTATATGTACAGACAATGGGACAGCGAAGAATGTTGTATATTCGCAAGTTTTACGTAGTTAAAAACATATATATATATATACGCGCGCGGGGGGGCTTGGGGGGCACGAAGCGCCCCCACCAACGAGGTGTTGGGGTGGCGCTAAGCGCCACTCCAACGAGTCGGTAAACCTGACAATCTATTTATATGTACAGACAATGGGAAAGCGAAGAATGTTGTATATTCGCAAGTTTTACGTAGTTAAAAACATATATATATACGCGCGCGGGGGGGCTTGGGGGGCACGAAGCGCCCCCACCAACGAGGTGTTGGGGTGGCGCTAAGCGCCACTCCAACGAGTCGGTAAACCTGACAATCTATTTATATGTACAGACAATGGGAAAGCGAAGAATGTTGTATATTCGCAAGTTTCACGTAGTTAAAAACATATATATATATATATATATATATATATATATATATATATATATATATATATATATATATATATATATATATATTCACAGGTGGGGACACAGGGACACAACTACAATGGCGCGTAACGACTTACGCGCGGGGGGGGGCTTTAGGGTGGCGCGAAGCGCCATCCCAACAGCTAGTATTATATAATATTATAGCATATAGGATTAATCTTAATTTTCTCTGCTCATTGATGTGATCAGCCGATGCCTTCAAGACATCTCTAACCGATCTTATTTGTGAAATTAAATATGTTGCAATCTACTTAAAATTTTCTTGTGTCTTGTGATTATTAATTTCAATTATTGTTGCGCTTGGTTTTGCCTTTGACACTGACAGGATATTTATGCTTATAAATATAATGCTGTTTCGTTGTGGTAATAAATACCCCTTCTCTCTAAAAAAAATATATATCTCATGCCTTATTACATTGTACCTTCAATGACACAATGCGTGATTTAAACTAAGTGTAGGTTTGGTTTTGGGGGGCAGACCACCAAGCCTGTCAAATGTTAAGTATGTGTGCGCACGTTAACCACCAATAAATTTTAAAAGTGTTAAAAAGTAACCGTTACACAGTTTTTTCTGTTTGGTAAAGTTCTATCGAAAAAAAATTCTGTAAAGTTTTTAAGCTTTTCGGGCAAAGTCGGATTTTATCCGAACTTAGTAGCCAGTTTCTTTTACGGTTTCGTGTACATTATATTTGTGATGCATTCCTACACAAAATAAATGTTTATATGGGGTGTAATTTCGGTGGGCTACCGTACCTTCTAAATGATAATGCTTAGACAAAAAGATGTGTCTTTGTAAGAGGTAAGCTGTTTTCCCCAATAAATTCATAATAATTGACTCATTGGATTAGCGTGAATGTATCCTGCATGGATATATAAACATACCTAACTTTACAAACACTGAGGTAACTCTGGAAAATGTTATTTTAGGTTCTACGAAATTTCTCTGCGCAAGTAATTTAACTATTTACGCTAAATTTGAATACTGAATCCAAATTATTCAATTGTCCAATAATGTTTTAAAATTTATTACTTGTCGTAATTATGGTCGGAGAATTGAAGATATGAAGTTTTTGCTTCTTTTAAATTGCCATATCATAGGCTTTAGCGTTTTTTTTTACTTTACTGATGAAGCTCGCTGCTTACAAATCACTGAGTTTCTTCGCCCACAAGGGTTTGTACGCCCCCCTAGGTAGTACCCCCTGGGTAGACCATAGTTTGTGACGGCCTCCTACCATGCTTGAAACGCCCAAGACAGAGACAGCGGCGAGACACAGGACATTCCTTCTTTGATATAAAATAATCTTTGATAGCTTAAGAATGATATTTATAACTGCACAAATGCTGAATGATGTAGGCAATGCTCAACTTAGAAGGTCTTAAACACTTGCTATACTGGTCTCCACAGCTTATTTTTTGTTCCCCTCGATTTTTTGGTTTATCCACTTCTGCATTTTTTATTCTTGATCAATATTACAGCGTTAGAAGATGTTAGTCTTATGTAGTTTATTCTACCGCTGTTACTCACATATAATTAAAAAAAGATTACAGAAGTCATAATAATTACCGGATAGGATTTTAAACTAGAAAATTAGCAGTATTTAGTATTTTGTTCCTTTGTTCAAAAGTATGTACAATATTCATATTCTTCCTGTTGAAATTCTTCTGTCAGCTTGTCATCTGTCGAAAACCATCTATCAGGAAATCCGAACTTCTCGAATTAGGTCAATCTAAGTTTGAATTTATTATCATGATTTAGATACCCAAAAATCACATCCTGGATATATTTGCGTTTCATAAATTTCGGTAAGACATCCATCGATGTGGCTTGATTCTTGGATTCTTGCTAGTTTATTCGATTATATCCGTCCTCGAAGACAAACAGAACATCGTGCAAACATTGACCCATGGATGCCCCAAGGATGGGTTATCCTTGGGGCTCTGAACCCCCAAATTCATAATGTCCCCTAATTTCTGGTCTCTTCTTATTCAAATTACCAACAAAATCTGTTTTTATCGGCCCTTCTTGGAAAAAATCATTTTTAGGCGTATCCCCCGAGTTCACATCAGATCAGTGTTTCCCTTTTTTGTTTTGTTTTTTAACGTTGGCTGGTGCAAGGTTTTAAAATTTTTCGTGACCCCCCCCCCAAAAAAAAAAAAAATCACATAGCTTATTAATTTACAAAACAAATCTTACTTTCAAGTAAAAATCATATAACTTGCTAGTTTATTTTATGCACAAAATATTTCGGAGTATTCAGGATTCCCATTTGTTTAAGTTTGTTTTCATTGTGCATTGTACTTCATCCTCATTTTATGGAATTTTTATCCACAGTAATTTAGGCTTATTTTAAATTTCCTTCTTTCTTTTCATAAAAAAGTTAATTTCTGAATATTCCATTTTTGCTTGTTTTTTAATGGTCAGATTTTTGTGTATATTCAATATAAAAAATTAGTGTTTTCATGTAGAAATGAAAAGCAACTTCAAGATTTAAAATGAACAGAAACTGTCCTATATAACCTATGTGAATAAGTAAGCCATTCATTCTTGAAGGATTGTGATAAGCTATTTGAACTTCTTATCATATAACCATGTTTTGGCCCAAGGTTCAATTCGCTCAGATGAAGAACTGCACTGGAGTGGCTGATCCTCCAGGGATATGTTTAATATTTCCTCTTGTGCAGCCCTTTCTATCACACTGGGCTTTACAAAGGACTTCAATAGAAAGGTAATTGTAGTTCTGGTGCTATTCAGAATGTTGTTAATGCGAACTTCTCTGCTCTGAAACTCCAGATTGAGCACATTCACCTTCTTCAGCGTGAAAGTAAGACAATATAGATACGCTTTGTGGAAGGGATCGTTAATGAAACGGAAAATCGGCCTTGGCTTCTCCCGACTCCCTATCAGCGTCAGTTTTGTTAGATTGATCACCCAGGAACACAAACAAGGCACTCCACTGTTCTAAAATCCTGTAAAACGCTGCTTGAAGAGACAGCCCTCGTGTTGCACTGATGGACAGCAGCCTGGACATCTGACCCCTACCAGTTCTTCGGTTGGAAGAATATATCAAGACTAAGCTTGAAATAAGCAAGCAAAAGTATAGCAAAAAAGGATAAAGATGCCCAAAATCCATTGGCGAAGCCAAAAATTATTAGCAAAAATTATTGACATTTCAGTTGCCATGTCTTTTTTATAGGAGCAAATACCATTTCTGTCACCCAACCTTGCAGAATTTAGAAAAAACCCTCGGGCTCCGTACTACCAAGCTGGGATCACTTCAATGATAACAATCTAATAGCTTAGAGGTTTAATAGTCTAAACAGGATAAAGGTCGAATAGGATGCAATAATATCCTAAGTGTGAAGTAAAAGATCAAATTCACATGCTTATTTGCAAAAAGGGCGAATAGAGGAGGGGGGTCACCCACAGTAATATCTTTCCAAAGAATCTAAATCTTCCCCTAAACAGCCTCATAAACGCCTTTTTCTGAGGGGGGGGGGTATTTTAATTTTTGAAGTATTTTCCTGCGTAAAGGTTGGGATGGATACTCCCTTCAAATATTTTTCTAAATACAACATAAATAAATTATCCAATCCATGAAGAGGGCTATTACCCCCTCACTCCCTTCCACTTTACGCTATAATTTATAATTTTATAAATTATAAAATTTTATATTATTATAATTTTATATATAATTTTTCGAGAGCATAATTTATATCTACGATGTCTTGAAACTTTAACATAAAACCTCTAAGCCTCTTTCATATATTACATTATATATAAAAAAAAACTTTTTCAGCTGAAAGTAAGGAGCAACATTAAAGATTAAGACGAACAGAAACTATTCTGTTTATAAGGGAGGTGACACCTCTTCAATCCCTCATTCTTCACGCTATAGTTCTTTAGTACTTTAAAAAGAAATATTCTTCTAATCAAACAACCCTTGCTTTTCAGGAGTCTTTTATAAGGAACTGGGAAAAAAGTCAAACTTTTGAGTAAAGAAAGAGGTACTGAAGACGGGCAACCCCTCATATACGGAATAATTTCAGTTAGTTTTAAGTTTTGATATTGTTTCTTACTTTCAGTTGAAAATAATCCGACGTTTTTATTTAATTTCTGATCGTTTTTCAAATACTGCCGGAAAATCGAGAATTTCTCTCTCGGAAAATTCCCCCCCCACGGAGAAATCTTCCTGACAATTCTAACCCTGCTGAAAATTTTCCCCGAGCAATTCCTCCAGGACCTCTCTGCATGTAAAATCGAATAGCCAAAGTGAAAGAAAGACAAATAGAATCGAATTCTGTATAGGAATTCAGGCAAATTCTCCCCATGTAAAACCTCCACTGGAAAGTTCATCCCGAAAACTTCTCTCCCTACGGAAAATTCTCCCTGAGGAAAATCCACCCAATTTGAAGAAATATCTAAATATATCCCAATAAACAGATACTGTGTGTAAACAATGGACAAATTTCATAATTTACTGTAAGTCCTTTTCGCCAGAGGCTATGGGGGGTCATACCATCCCCAGAGGCATAGTTATTGGACTTTTCAACCATGTTAAACAAAACAGCACTCTCAAAATTTTTATCGGGTGAGTTTGGAGGGAAATGGGACATGGGAGAGAGCCAAGTTGCTCTCCAATCAATTCGGTCACTGAAAACGACACTAGCACTTTAGTTTCCGTTCGAATGGGCTCTCTTCCAATCTTCTAAAGCCAGTAGTTCAATAAGAAAACAAAATTCCTAGGAATAACAAAAAAAACTAACAAATGAGCACGCATTCAAGAAGTTTCTTCTAGTAAAAAAATACAAATTCTACATCTTTCCAGATAGGAGCTTGAAACCCTAACAGTTTAGTTTTCTGATTCGCTGAATCTGATGTTGATGTTTTCATTAAGATTCCTTTTTCAAAATCTTACAAATTTTCAATGGCTCGTAGCTTTAAGTGAATTTTATTTATTTGCAATCAGGACAAAAGGCCAATTTGTTTGATGAATATACTGTTATCAAAATCTTATTTTCAGAGTTTCGGTTCCTATTGGGCCGAGTCGTTCTTTACTTGCACTTTGTGCAAGTTCAATCAAACGAACGGTTTGATTTAACTAATTTGAATCTGAATATCACGAAATTACAATACTAAGATTGCAAGAACAAATAAAAAAATAACTAAGATGATTGGCACCTCTTTTAAAAAGTTAAAGGTTACACAGATAATTTAAAAATGCCAAGAGAAAAAAGACCATCACTTACATCAATACTTTATCATCTCCCTATCTTGAAGTAATCCAACAAATCCACTAAAATGCCAACGGCAATAACCCTAGTGTCATAATTTTCCCTTGAACAAGGGGGCCACGGTCTGTTTGACCGTCTCCTAATCGAATCAACACGACATGACCAGAGGCAAATTATGACGTACTGGTCATCCCCCAAACTGGTCGTAATGGGTCAGTTGCAATTGACACTGCTCGTAAATTCATTCCTAGAAAGAAAATTGATTGTCGGTGAGAATAAGTCTGCCAATTCTTCATTTGTTGGGGTCATGTAAGCAATTAAAGATCAATGTGTAACATTCAAAAGATAGGAAAGAATATAAAAAGCGTCGGTCTTGGAACAGTAACATATTTTTCTTGGTAACAGAATTTATAAAGAAATTGTTACAACTTTAAAAGCTAAACTAAGATATATAATGACAAATTATTATAGGCTACTGTAATTCACAGCCTACAGTTTGATCCTGAGAAAGACCTAGTTTCAAAACTTTTATTAATTTATTGGTGATTCGTCAAGAAGTAAAAAAAAGGTAAATCACACTCCCAAGAAATAGCAAAAAGAATTAAACAAGATAATAGCACAAACAGCAACGCGAAAAAGAGGAAAGTAACCAACACGAAAAAGAGGAAACTAACAAACAAAACAGAAAAAATCAGGCATATTTGAATTAAGACTAAAAAAGAGAATTACTTTATAAGAGAATCACTTCTTGATTTTTAAAGTGATTGTTACGACTATAAACGCCAAGCTCTGTAATGACTAATTATCAAACTGCAATTCAAAATATATGCTACAGGTATATCCCAAGCAGGACCGTATCCAGAATTTATTTTCACGAAGTGGGGGGGGGGCAAAAATAAGAAAAAGCATGAACACATTTGTTTGTATTCATTTGTGTTACGTCTTTACGGTCCGGACAAACATTTCAGGGGAAAGGGTTAAAAATAATTTTTGAGGGGGAAACGTCACCAAAACATTCAATAATCTTTATTAAAATCACAACATCAAATTCTTTATACCAAATAGTAGAGGTTCCAAGCTTCTATATACAAACATGTGGAATTTCACAAGCAAAAATTAGTTGTTTTTTTCCCAGGGGTGATCGTATCGAACCAGGGATCTTAGAAGATCGGAAGAGTACTAATTTTATCGGAAATTAAAATTTCTAGTATCTTTTTAATTGACCGAAAACATCGGAGGGCAACTAGCCCCCCTCCAACGCCCCTTTTTTCACAAAGTCATCAGATCAAAATTTTGAGATAGCCATTTTGTTCAACTAATTTGAAAGATCTAATAACTGTGTCTTTTAGAATGACTTGAACCCCTCCCCCCCAAAAAAAAACAACCCTGGCGGACAGGCTGCAAGCTATGAAATTTGCCATTGTTTACATATAAGGTTGGGTATTGAGAAGTATACAGATGTTTTTTGGGGCGAGAGGGGGATTTTATATTGGGATTGGGGGAGGGCGGGGGGGTTAAGAGGAAGGATCTTTCCATGGAGGAATATTTGGTCTGGGAAGGGAATTTTCCATGGAGTGAGAGCTGGAATTCCATTGAATGAGAGCTAAATTAAAAAAATAACCTTTTCAACCGGAAGGAAGGAGCAACATTAAAACTTGAAACTAATAGAAATTACTACATATATGAGGGGGATCGCCCCCTCATCAATACTTTGCTCTTTAGGCTAAAGTTTTATATAGAACTCTTAAAATAGTTTATTATTCGAATCAAACGGCCATTGTTTTTCAGGAGTCGTTCTTAAATAATTGGAACAAAAAGTCAAAACTTTAGCGTAAAGAGTGATTTATTGAGGAGAGATCCAAATAGAAAGCAGAAAACTAGAAGCTGACACCTAGTTTCCCAGGAATCTTAGAACGATCATTCAACTTCTTTCGGTTTGTGTTGGAAATAGAGAGAGTCAGTTTTAATGAAATTTACATCGTCAGAAAGTGTGATTTTTTTTTTCAATTGAACAGAGAAGAATTCGCTTTTTAAAGATGAGGAAAGGGCAGTTCCTAAGAATGTTCTCGCTTACTTGCTCAGAAAAAGTTAAAAATCATCTCCAGGAATAATCATTTGAGCAGTTTGCCCATTTTGAGAGTTCCCTGTAGTGTTAATCACTTTTATCAAAAGGCTTAAAGACAAGAGGGACGTAAATTCCACTATTTTTTAGTCAAATTTCATAATCAAACCACCATAGCTCTCAATGATACCTAGTCCCCTGGGAGAATTCGCAAGTGGACATTTGTCTTTTTGACGGTCAGTCGACACCGAGACTCACAAAGTGATTTTAGGGTACTGTGTACTCTTAAATTTGGTATTGTGTTACTGGTTAGATCAATGGAGTTCTTACACACTACATTTCTATCTTCATGTATTTTTTCATCCACATTTTTGGGAAAAAATATGCAAAAGTTTAGAATCATTAATTAACCCTCTTTGAAGTAATTCACAAAATGTTCAATAGCGCACAAAATTATTCTTTCTTCATCAGAAATCCATCATTTTTTTAGCAAAAAATTATTTGCGAATTAAATACCGCAAAAGCTATAGTTGTTTCTGGTTTATTCAAAAAGATGTCTGCAAAATAACTCGAGTGTGACTTAAATGTTGCCCGAAACGTTGCTAAAAAAGCATTTGCTAAAGAATTGCTTTAGCCAAAATTGCAAAAAAACATTGCTAAAAAAACAATATTTGCTAAATTTTCATGTTAAAATTAACATGAATTAACATAACTTTCGTGTTAAAATTACTCCGTGTTATTCACAGTAAGTTTTGAATTAAGCAAACTCAAAGATACAAATACTGTGGGCACTTGAGAGACATCTTATTGTTTTACTAATTTGGTAGAAATACATTCCTGAAGGAGTAAATTTTATTAAGAATCTACTATTTTTACAAAACACACAAAATTTATTTATTCGTGTGTAGTTGATTCTTTAATCTATGTTTTAAAATCTGATTTTAAGTCTCAAATGACCAGCAATTGAAATTAGAATTAATAAAACGCTCCCCCTTCCATGATATGATGCAATTAAACAAGCGCAGGTTATTGTCCTTATTATTAAGCATTCAAAGTATATGTCAAGCCTTTTAATCTTATACTATGACTTTATTTATTGCTATATTATGATTATAAAGATTTTGTGTATATGACTATATTTGTATAGAACTTGTTTTTAACATTTGGATTCATATCCTGGAGTTTTAAATTCTAAGGAAAGGGATATTGGAGAAAGAAAATGAAAAACGAAATGTTATTAGATTTTATAGCAAGATCAATAAAAAGCAAAAATAAGGCCCTTAAATTTATTCTCAAACATAAGTATATATCTGACAAGAAAAGTTAAAAAGACAATAACTTTGAAGGTAATAAAAATATTATGTGGTTTTTACAAAGACAGTAATGCAGCTATAAAACTAATTTTAGAGTTACAAAGAATCATGGGAGGTAGGATAAGTTTATAGTTGTACCTGTCCGTCTTAAAAGATAAACAAAGACACTCTAAAAGTTATCACATACTTCATTGTCTGACTAAAACATCTTCCTACTTTAGCTTTTAGGAGTTCCGGAGTACAAAAAAAAATCTGTTTGGAAAACATGCCCCACTTAAGCAAAAAGTTCTGTAGACTTCCTTGAACAAAATCTATAAATCGTTAATGTTAGGTCCCATTTACACATATTAATGTCTCACTATTTTGCATTTGGACAAGGTCACATATTTCAAAATTTCAAACCTTACTTCTTGTCACACTTCCCACCTTTATCAATTTTATCTTTCAGCTATCCAATGAAACAACCATGCATCTTATTTAGCAATAAAGAACATATACTTAGTTAGCCCCCCCCCCCCTCTTCACTCTGTATGGTAAGCATATCAAAACTACAGCTATTTCCTTTGAAAATTCCTCCATAAATGTTCAGAGGTTCAGTCCTGCAAATTTGAAAGTCTCTGAAATAAAACAAGAGCCAAGAGCTCATATGGCACTTGTGACGAGGTCGGAACCTAAAATTAGACTCGGTACTAGAGTCATCGATTTTGCTGTTCTTTGTTTATTGGCAATTACTACAAAGAAAACTTGCAAATACAGTGTTCCTGTAGTCAATTCTTATTCGGTATTGTAACGTTTGTCCCACCAAGTTTCATCCCGATCTCTCTACTCTAAACGTTTTCCAAGATTTCTGGTTTCCCCCTCCAACTTCCCACAATGTCACCTGATCCAGTCGTGATTTAAAATAAGAGCTCTGAGATACAAGGTCCTTTTAAATATCAAATTTCATTAAGATCCGATAACCCGTTCGTAAGTTAAAAATACCTCATTTTTTTATTTTTTTCCGAATTCACCGTCCTCCTCCCTCCCCAGATGGTTGAACCTAGGAAGTAACTATTTCTAATTTAATCTGGTCCTGTTTCTAATACGCCTGCCAACTTTCAGCGATCGCTATATTGATCACGAATCTAGCTTCGGATGTTATTGGGATGGTCCGGGATTCAAACTAGAGACCTCTCGCACCCTAAGTGACAATCATAACCCTAGACCAGCAAGCCACACTTGAGAAGAGCAACCATTTGTTTTATCGGCAAATAAAATTCTTCTCAACTATCTCAATTCACTCGCTCCTCCCCCCAGATGGTCAAATCGGGAGAGAGACTATTTCTAATTTAATCTGGTCTGGACCCTGAAACGCATGTCAACTTCCATCCTCCTAGCTTATCTGGAAGTGCCCGAACTAACAAAACCGGGACCGACAGACAAACAGACGGACAGAAATCGCGATCGCTATATGTCACTTGGTAAATAGCAAGTGCCATATAAAGGACCTATGTGTGGCACTGATGCTAGTTGAAACGCAGTATGGTGCCTGAACGTAGCCACATACACAGAGGGGGATGAGTGCCCCTCTAAAAGGCCAAGATTTAAATGATATTCCCAATTTTACACTATAATTTTATCGGTTTTCTAGGGGGGTAAACACTCTCCCTCCCTTCACAAAAAGTACAACAAATTCCCGTATATCAACTTGCACTAAAAGCACCGGCAACATAGTGGTGCTTATTTATGCTAAAATGGTGGAAATGGCTTAGACAAGTTACACAATTTGCTATAATAATAAGCAACTATGGCAACTTATTGATTGTAAGCCAGTAAGACCTTATATACGAGCTTGGATCTCTGTTCTTAGGAACTTCTATTCTCTTTTGAATGTATCAAGGAGTAAGGTCTTAACGCACTCTCCAGTAGGGTGCGTTAAGAGTCGATAACTCAGGAAAAGCTTTGTCCAATATTATGCTGCAACAATGGACTATCTTGCTCGGTATAAACCTCTGTCCACTTCTCGTCGACCGGTAGAGGCCTCTTGGCCAAATAAGGCCTTTTTCTCTCTTTTATCAAAAAAATTATCTAAGCCACTAAAACTAAACTAGACCTCCGGTGCCTGTGCAACGGGAAGTGTTGCAGCAACTGTGCCCTGTTCCTTAGGGCACAGTTGCGGAGCAACACGTGCAACTGTGCCCTACGGGACACAGTTGCTATTTCCGGGTAATTTAAAAGAGATACGGAAATAACGTCTTATAGTTTTCTGCTTATTTTCTGATGGTCTAAACTAGGAAAATATAAAACAAACCAAATTCACCAAAAAATTTAAATTGCCCCGAGGGCATGACAAAAGTTCCAAATAGAAAAACGCAAAGAAGGAATTTTATTTCGGAGAAACTATTGTAAGCTCCAGTTGTTAGAAGATCGAGACCTGTCGAACCGCGTTGGAAAAAAATTCTAGCTGGTCCAGAACAGAAGTTACCTCTAGAACGTCGAAACTTCGGAAATTATTTCTTAGAGAACGAAGCAACTTGGTATATAGAACACTTCACTTCTTCTTGCATACTTTTCATAGCACTACTCGATAAAAATATAAGAAACATGAAAATCGAAAATTTGAGAAAATTCCAAAAAAAATCGGAACGAGATGGACTTTTCCGGAATTATTTCCGGGAAATCTGTAAGAGCTACGGAATTTTGTGCTCCGGTTCTCGAAGAGACAAATGAAAGTTTTACATGAGTTCAGCATAACTGTATTTCTAACAAGTTTATTTCCGAAGCTAGGGTCGTCTTAACTTGACGCCAAACATCGAACGCACAGATTCTAAGAAAAAAACCGTTTTATTTTTTTTTATGGAAAACTGTTAGAAATTTTAGGAACTTCTCTGGAACTTTTTTATTCTGTTTCACGTTTCCCTTCCTTCTGAAAAATCTCAAATTTTTAAATCTTACCACTTCGGAGCTACAGGTCGCTGATCACGGTGAAAAAAAAAAACTACGAAAGCAGTAGTGTTGCTCCGCAACACAATAACATCTCGCGGTGTTACTGGGGAATTAAATAAAAAAAAGTTTTTTTTTTTTAACTGGAAGTAAGCAGCGACATTAAAACGAAAAGAAATTACTTCGTATATGAAAGGGGCTTTTCCTCCTCAGCGCCCCGCTCTTTACGCTAAATTTTGACTCTTTCTCTTAACTCTACTTTTTAACGCAGTAAAAAACTTTAGCGTAAAGAGTGGGGGAGGGAGGGTAAGGAGGAAAAGCTTCTTTCATATACGGGGTAATTTCTGTTCGTTTTAAGTTTTAATGTCGCTCCTGACTTTCAGTTAAAAACACTTGTTTTTTATTTAATTTCTGAACGTTTTTGAATGCAAGTTTTGATTTTGGCTCTCCGCACATAAATAATAAAAACGAAATTTGCATATTAATCTTTTTTGGCTAAATGGCTTTCTCATAGTTTTAATCGGAAGATTTTGAGGAAAAAGAAGCGGGGGAAGAGGCCTAGTTGCCCTCCAATGTTTTGATTACTTAAAAAGGCAACTAGAACTTCTAATTTCTTACGAACGTTTTAGTAAAAAATATACGTAATTTACGAATTAACCTACGTAACGAACGTGTATTATCGTATGTTTTTATTATGTATATGAGGGGGTTCACCCCCTCGTCAATACATCGCTCTTTACACTAAAACTTGAATTTTATCCCCATTCTCTTAAGAATGACCCCTTGAATCACGAAGGCCGTAGAATAAATAGTTGAAAATACTAAAAATGCTTTAGCGTATAGAGCGAGGTATTACGAGGAGGTAAACCCCTCATAAGCATAATAATTTATGTTCGTTTTAAGTTTTAATGATGCTCCTTAATTCATTTGAAAAATTTTTCATATTTATTTTTTCATTTTTTTTTTTTAAATAATGCTAGAAAGTCCTGCACCCCCATCATTGAAATTCTCTTCTCCCATAAAATATTACTCCATGGAAAGATCCTCCCACGTAACAACGCTCAACTTCTCCCCCCAAACCAAAAAAATCCCCCTGAAAACGTCTGCACACTTCCCAATAGCGATTAGTATATGTAAACAACGGTCAAAGTTTGTAACTTGCAGCCCCTCCCAAGGGGACTGTGGGGGAGTAAGTCGTCCCCAAAGACATAATTATTAGGTTTTTCGACTATGGTGAACAAAATGGCTATCTCTTAATTTCCATTTGGTGACTTTGGGGAAAACATGAGCGTGGGAGGGGGCCTAGGTGCCCTACAATTTTTTTGGTCACTGAAAAAGGGACTAGAACTTTTAATTTCCATTAGAATGAGCCCTCTCGCGACATTCTAGGACACTGAGTCGATACGATAAAGCAACAACAAAACAAAAAGACAAATAAACACGCATCCGTGATCTGTCTTCTGGCAAAAAAAAAAAATGCGAAATTCCAAATTTTTGTAGAAAGGAGCTTGGAACTTGTACAGTAGGGTTTTCTGATATGCTGAATCTGATGGTTTGATTTTCGCTAAGATTATATGACTTTTAGGGGGTGTTTTCCCCTATTTTCTAAAATGAGGCAAATTTTCACAGGCTCGTAACTTTTGATAGGTAAGACTAAACTTGATAAAACTTATATATTTAAAATCAGCATCAAAATGCGATTCTTTTTATGTAAATATTGGTATCAAAATTCTGTTTTTTAGAGTTTCGGTTACTATTGAGCCGGGTCTCTCCCTATAACACTTCGTTGCAACGAACTGTTTGATTTGAAGCAGAAACTGGAGTGTGACAAGAATGTCCACTGAGTCTTTTACTGTTTGAACACTATTTTGACCTGTTATTAAAATATCTAGAAAAGGAAATAAATGGCATTATAATAGAAGGTGTCAAGTTAAACATTTTTATGGATGATCTGACAACGTCCACAGAAACTAAAGATGATTTCAAAGTGGCTCTTCGGTCTGTAGATCAATATTGTGACATCTTCAAGCTACAGTTCAATAGAGATGAGTGTGAAATTCTATCATTGGGAGACGAAGTAGAAGAGGTGTGTGAGGGAATCTCAAGAAAGGAAAAAAATTAAAATATTGGGTAGGTTTTTTCAAAGAAGTTGGAACTGAACGGAGAGTGAAAACTGGATAGTTATGTGAATAGGCTACTTATGCTTGTCCGGCTTTGTGGTATCTGTCCTTTGTTTTGCAACCCAAAAAGACACATCTGAAGCAAATAGTAAGTACAATTCACCAGTATGTATAAAATGAAAAATTTCCACCTAAATTGAAAACAGAAAATATGTTCATACATAGAAACCATGGAGGTCCTCAGGTCATACATGTGGAATATAAGATGAACGAACTTTTCACTAGGACAATGTTGGAATAAATGATAAGGAAAAAAGAATCACCAACAAGAGCTTGGTAGGAAACATGGAAAAGAAACGAAACATCCACCGAAATACAATAAAGTATTCGAAGAAATTTATGAAATAGAAAAATCTGGAATGTCGCTTGAGACAAAGGGACAAATTGTCAAAGAAATACTTAAGGAATATTATCAAAAAAAGAAACAATTTCCTTCACTAAAGACAATGGAAAATGGTAGTTATAGTGAAGAAGAGGCGGACAAGAGTTTCATGCTGCTAGAAAGTTGCCTGCTAAACTATGCGAGAAGAAATTAGAAATGCAGTGTCACGTAATGTTTGAATATGAAAAACAAGAAAGAAATATAGCAGGACTGAGGAATTTATTAGCAAGTATTATCAAACAGTTCGTGGTAACGAACTGTAATAAGGAGCGACCCGGCTAAATAGTAAACGAAACTCTAAAAAACGGATATTTTGATACTAATAGATACATCAAAATAATCGGATTTTTACCCGATTTTTCGGATTTTTTATCGCATTTTAATGCTGATTTTAAATATATAAGTTTAATCAAATTTAGTCCTACTCAGCAAAAGCTACGAGCCTGAGAAAATTTGCCTTGTTTTGGGAAATAGGGGACATCAGAAATCAGCGTATCAGAGGACTCTATTGTAGAAGTTTCAAGCTCCTATCTACAAAAATGAGGAACTTAGTTTTTTTTACCAAAAGACCGATCAAGGGTACGTGTTTATTTGTTTGTTTGTTTTTTTCCCCCAGGGGTAATTGTATCGACCAAGTGGTCCTAGAATGTCGTGAGAGGGCTCATTTTCATGGAAGTTAAAAGTTCTAGTGCCATTTTTAAGTGACCAAAAATATTGAAGGGCACCTAGACCCCCTCCCACGCTCATGTTTTCTCAAAGTCAACGGATAAAATTTTTTAGATAGCCATTTTGTTCAGCATAGTCGAAAAACCTAATAACTATGTCTTTGGGGCTGAATTACTCCCCCACAGTCCCCGGAGAGGGTCTGCGAGTTACAAACTTTGACCAGCGTTTACATACAGTAATGGTTATTTGAAAGTGTACAGACCTTTTCAGGAGGGTTTTTGGTTGGGGGGTTGAGGGGAGGGGGCTACGTGGGACGATCTTCCCGTTGAGGAATTTTCCATGGGAGAAGAGAAATTCCATGAAGGGGGTATAGGATTTTCTAGCATTAAAAAAAAAACAATGAAAAAATAAATATGAAAAAGTTCTTTCCACTGAAAGTAAAGACCAGCATTAAAATTTAAAACGAACAGATATCATTACACATATGGGGGGGGCTCATCTTTTCCTAAATACCTCGCTCTTTACGCTAAAGTATTTTTAGTAATTTCAACTATTTATTCTACAGCCTTTGTGATTCAGGGGTCAATCTTAAAGAATTGGGGCAAAATTAAAGCTTTAATGTAAAGAGCGAGGTATTAACGAGGGGGGCAAACCCCTTATATACATAATAAAAACATACAAATATAGAAGTTCGTTACATAAGAAAATTTGTAGGTTACGTATATTTTTTATTAATAAAAACGTTTGTTAAAAATAAAAAATCTAGTTGCCTTTTTAAGCAACCGAAAAATTGGAGGGCAACTAGTTCTCCTCCCCCACCCTTTTTCTCAAAATCGTCTGATCAAAACTAAGAGAAAGCCATTTAGCAAAAAAAATAATACGCAAATTTCGTTTTAATTATTCATTTGCTGAGAGCCAAAATCAAAATTCGAAAAATTTAACTGAAAGTAAGGAGCGACATTAAAACCTAAAACGAACAGAAATTACTCCGTGTATGAAAGGGACTGTTCGCTCCTCAACTTCCTGCTCTTTACGCTAAAGTTATTTACTGTTTTATAAAGTAGAATTGAGAGAAAGAGTCAAACTTTAGCTTAAAGAGCGGGACGTTGAGGAGGGAACAGCCCCTTTCATACACGGAGTAATATCTGTTAGTTTTAAGTTTTAATGTCGCTCCTTACTTTCAGTTAAAAAAAAACTTGTTTTTTTATTTAATAGGTAAAAAAGATGAAGTTGACCTAGAAAGAGAGCTATGTACCTAAAAGTAGATGATGAAGCTTATATGAGGGCAATAGTGTACATAATATCGCATTTTGTTATTATGCGTGGAAACGAAAAGAAAAGCAGAGAGAAGATTATGATGTGATAGATCGTGTGGAAATAAAATAGAAAAGGGTGGGGATTGTGAAGTGTAAGAATATCGAGGAAGTGTTTCGTCTAAAGTCGAAAAAAATAGTTTTTGTGCCTTGTTGGGTAACGATGTGTTGTTAAAAAGAAAAGCAGAGCCGAGAAAAAGTATAAGGTTTAAAGGATTAAGGCTTTAGATTTGTATGATTTTTATTTTTCTATTTTGTAGTAAGGATTTAGGTAGAAGATTAGAAAAGGGAGTTTTTAATTTTGGAAAAAGGAAAAGACGGAACATATATTTATGGAATAGATGTAAATTTCAAATTAAATATTTCAAAATTTACATGAAGTGTTTGAATTCAGAGTTCGATATTTGGTTAGAATTTTTATATGGAGTTTAAGGTTGACTACATTTTTAGGGAATGTAGAAATATTATAGGATTTTTTATGAATTTTTATATTATAGATTTTAGATTTGAAGTTCTTTTTTATGATTATTTGGAATTTATTTTAAAGTAGTAGAATTTATTTCATATGCTGAAGGGGATACGATTCCCCTGGATTGGGAAATATTTGATTTTCGGGATTTTTTTTTTAAGATTGTTGTAGCTACCCAATAACGTAAGGCCAAGCGAGAATAGAATGTGTTAAAATGTGATGTATTAAAAAAAGGTAATAGATTTTTTTAATTTTTTTTTTTATTTATGTAAATGCAATGAAAAGTGTTTTAAGAAAAGTGAAAGTATTTTGAAGCACAAAAATGTATATGCTTTGTAAAAATAAATTTTAATGTTAAATGTTATAGTCCTAATGAAAGGGAGCAGCCTCATGCCGCCGCGTTAGCTAGAATGAGAATTTTGAAATTGTTGTATGGTAATTTAATGAATGGAGAATCGTATGAATGGAAAAATTGTTAACAAAAAAAAAAAAATAGGAAAGAGGTAGATAAAATGTACTAGGAGAGAAAAACATATGTATGTGAGGAATTAGGAAAGTGGAAAGCTATGGAATCTCGAGTAAGAGGTAAGAAAGTGAAGAAAATAATAGTAAAATAGGGATGAGTAAGATTATAAATAACCAGGGAGTCTTCGAAAAAAAAGAAACAGGAGTGATTTTTATTTTATTTTCAGATATAGGAAATGAAAACAATAACCGGTTAGAATCTATCCATTACATGAAGCATCACCAACCCGTCATCAAGCAAACGAAAAAGAAGAGGAAATGAGAAAAAGAGGACCAAATAACGCTGGATAAAGAAAGAAAAGAGGAAGTATTTAAAATATGTATTATAAAAGGATTTTGTATATTTTCAATATTATAGTCTATTTTCGAATAAAAAAAATTAAATAACATCTTTAGAAATGTCATGCTATATTTGGTATAGTGGCGATTGTAAATGTTTGTTTATCTCATTTCCAACCTTTTGGTGTATATCACATATTTTTTGCTTTCAATACACGTCGTCTTGTCGTCGGATTCCCTTTCGGACTCGAAGTAAACGGAATACTAAAGAAAGGAGTGGTCACTATGACCCTTAACCATATTTTTGGATAATAGCACCAAGAATTAATTTGTCCATTCAATTTTCGATATGCCTATCTTGCCCAAAAATTGCAAAGAAACTGATTCGAAGACTTTTGTCCACTAAAAGAAAGTTCCACAAAAATTTAAGAATACCCAATTAGTTGACTTAAAATTACCCGAGCAAGTTGCCTAACTTTCTACCCTTTGATGTCAAATAAAATCATGAAGTTGTATTTAAATGACTATTATTCTTTTTTTCAGCATAGAAGAAAATAAATTATAATCATTCATACAAGACAGGGCATTCATTTACAACAGGGAATCTAAACACGTTTCGTGGAATTTAACTTATTATTTATCCAACCGAATCACGCTACTTACAAATGCTACTGATAACTTCTCTGAACTACTAATTAGTGAGGTTTTAATTAGGCCTCTAATATAATGATGTTTTTCGGCAATACTTAGTGGAAAAGCAAACCGCCTTCTTTTCAACAATCTTTCTTTGTGGATTTATGATCTTATTGTAAATCTGTATTTCGTAATAACAACAAAAAGCTTTGTCTTTGTTAAATGAAATTCTGTCTCACTAATTCTTCTATACTTTTTTACTCAGTGACAGTGTGATATACAAAGTTGGCAGTGACGTTATGATTCTTCAATAGCGCCAAGGTGAACAGTTTGAGAACAGGCTATTAAGGGTTACTGACCCATCAGGGTTCTTTAATGAGAGCAGTTCAGCTTTTGAGCAGTTGACTTAAGGAAACTTTTCCGAATAAAAAAATTTTCAAATGAAAGTAAAGAGCATTATTAAAAGCTAAAAAAAGGAGGAATAAAGTTCCACAATAGTTTAATCTAGAAACGAACATGAATTACTGTGAACGGACAGATGAAACCAAAAACAAACAGTAATTAAAATGAATAGTCATACCGAACAAAAAGATGACTAAAGATATAGATCTTAAAACAAACAAATACATAAGCGAATAATCAAATGCATCTATTTTTAAATGTTTTATTTTCTTTATTAACATTTAATTAATGTTTTAAATTAGTAAAAAATACCATTAATATCTAAAAACTGCGAGAAAATAATTCTAAATTTCTAATAAATTACTAAAATAATTTTAAGCAAAATTTGTCGCTCAGTTTCAGGCGTCACATGTTAATACAACATTACGTAAAAATACTTTGTATCATTGAGGTGTATACCTGATTTAGACCTGATATTGACAGACCTCTACATTGAGGTCTATATATGGACCTGTATACACGTTCTGTAAGTTTCATGCCTACCAGGCATGAAAGAAATTATTCTGGACCATTTTCAGGGGCCACGAATAGGTATAGCAACAACAAGTTTTAAATCAGTTTCTTATAAATTATGGTGTCTTTTTTTCAAATAAAATTTCATCTCAAGTACTTACTGAATTATATTTTATAATAGTTACTTGTAAAGACAGGAAACCAGGCATAAGTTCAGATTTGTATTGCAAAGAGACTCAAATGACCGAAGTTTTAAGTTATTTTTCCACCAAAATAGAATTTTAGAGCTTCCATTTAAGTAAAGTCAATCTAAAGTGTATTTTAAGAATGCGTAAAATTTGGCCATATAAGATATACTGTATCGAGTGATAGACCACATAGTCACCATACAAAATCACTTCTAGTTTTTGAAGCCAAAAATTGATACAGCATATTTTTTCAAAGTCTTTCATCTTCAATGAGATTATCTTGGCCCGGTACATATGTTTTCTGGCCCCCAGCAACCCCCTCTATCACGAAAATGTATGGTCCTTTTAGCCGAGGCAAGAATTTTAGAAAGATTCAAGCTAATCAGGAAAAATCCTTGTTTTATCAACTGAAACTTACGACTGAACTCTCAAACTGATCGAAGACAAAACATTCATTGGTCCATTTCTGGCCTTCTCACACATCCCCTCCGTTAAAAAAAAAATGTTTTTCTCTCTTGCCCAGGGAAGG